>NC_091436.1:144006738-144189277 GCF_964237555.1 Oryctolagus cuniculus | reverse complement strand
GTTACCCCAAAATAGCCAAAATACTCTTGAAAAAGAAGACCAAAGTTGGAAGACTCACACTTCCTGATTTCAAAATTTCAAGGAGAGAAGAATAGTTTTTCACCAAGTGATGCTAGGACAACTGCTTATTCACATACAAAAGAATTAAGCCAGGCCCCCTTCCCCTACTCTTCAACTATATACAAATAATAATCTCAAAATGAAGCAAAAAGTTAAGTTTAAGATCTAGAACTATACAACTCTTAGAAGAAAAGATAACAACAATGACTTTGAGCTTAGCATTGGACATCCAGATATGACACAGCACAAGCAACAAAAGGAAAAAATTGATGAACTTGATGAACTGTACTTGAAAAAAATTTGAAAAAATTTGTTCTGCATTGGACACTATCAAGAAAGTGAAAAGACACACAAAGAAAGGGAAATGTATTTGTAAACTATACATCCTTATAAAGGATTTTTACCTTGAATTCTTAAGTGAATTCCCACAGCTCAATAATAAAAAGAAAAATGAATTTAAAAGTGGGCAAAGACTCTGTATAAACATTTCTCCGATGAAGACATACAGTTAGCTCATGAAAAAAAGCCTCAGCATCATTAGTCATCAGGGAAATGCAAATCAAAACCCCCTTCACACTCATGAAATTGGCTAGCATCTGATAGTCAGATAGTACCAACAGGTAAGAAGGATGTGGAAAACTCTCAGTGCTGATGGTCTACCCACTTTGGAAAACTCTGATGACTTCTCAAGTAGTCAAATGTAGAGTTACTCTACAACCCAGCAACTCCAGTCGTTGGTACACAGCCAGGAGAAATGAAAACATAATTAACACAAAAATGGATACCTGAATAGACATGGCAGCATTATACATAATTGTGAAAAAAGAGAAGCCATTGACTAGGTAAACAAACTATAGTATTTGCACACAATGGAATATTATTCAGCAATAAAAAGGAGTGGAGTGATGATAGATGCTACAACATGAATAAGACATGAAAATCATTAAGCTCAGTGAAAGAAGACATTCCCAATATTATATGATTCCATTTACATGAAATACGCAGAGTGGGCAAATCTATAAACAGGGGAAAAAGATTTATTATTAATTATTATTATTATTAATTCCTTAAGTCTAGAGGGGTGGAATAAAACTACAGAGGGACTAATATTTAAAAGGTAGGGATTTTCTGTTTGAGGTGATTAAAATGATCTAAAATTGACTATGATGATGGTTGCATGTGTCTATAAATATACATAAGGTCAATGAACTGTGCCAAGATATTTGCTATGCCAGAAATATGCACATATCTGGGAGCTGATGAGGGGTTAGGAAAAGCTTGTGAGAGGTGACATTTGAGCTGGATCCTAAAATATACGTAGAAGTTGGCCTACTGAAGAGAAAGAGAGAGAATACAGAATTGAAAAGGACAAAGGAAAGAGGCTGTTAGCACATGAGAGGACCCCATGATCACAGATTTGGGGTGGGGCCAGTGTTGTGGTGCAGTGGCTCGAGATGCCAGCATGGCATATTGGAGTGACTGGATACTCTGCTTCCTACCCAGCTTCCTGCTAGAGTACTTGGGAAGGTAATGAATGACGACCCAAGTGCTTAGGTCATTGCCATCCATGTGGGAGACCATGATGGAGTTCCTGATTCCTGGCTTCAGCTTGGTCCAGCCCTGGCTGTTGCTGCCATTTGGAAAGAAAACCAGTGAGAAGATTCTCTCTCTCTCTTTCATCAATCTGTCTTTCAAATAAATTTTAAAAAATCTTTTTTACAAGATTTGGGGAACTAATTGCAATGGAACTTAGGTTTTCTGAATGGGGATGAGTCAGAGAGTTGTGGTAGTGGGATGTGGGAGTCAGGGAAAGATGGAAATGAGGATGTGATGTGTTGCGCACATTCATACTATTGTTTAGTATCACACTCAGACTCCACAAACACTATTTGATCCCCATTATCATCAACATGTACTTTAACAGCAACAAGAAAAAAGATGCCATTGTACCCATGACTATAGAAAGACTATTGAGGGAGGCCAGCGCCGCGGCTCACTAGGCTAATCCTCCGCCTAGCGGCGCCGGCACACCAGGTTCTAGTCCCGGTCGGGGCGCCGGATTCTGTCCCGGTTGCCCCTCTTCCAGGCCAGCCCTCTGCTGTGGCCAGGGAGTGCAGTGGAGGATGGCCCAGGTGCTTGGGCCCTGCACCCCATGGGAGACCAGGAAAAGCACCTGGCTCCTGGCTCCTGCCATCGGATCAGCGCGGTGCGCCGGCCGCAGCGCGCCGGCGGCGGCGGCCATTGGAGGGTGAACCAACGGCAAAGGAAGACCTTTCTCTCTGTCTCTCTCTCTCACTGTCCACTCTGCCTGTCAAAAAAAAAGACTATTGAGGGGCTGGTGCTGTGGCATAGTGGGCTAGGCCTAAGCCTGTGGCAATGGCATCCCATAAGGGGTCCCGACTGCTCCTCTTCTAACCCAGCTCTCTGCTATGGCCTGGGGAAGCAGTAGAAAATGACCCAATGCTTGGACCCCTGCACCCTCATGGGAGACTTGGAAGAATCTCCTGGCTCCTGGCTTCAGATTGGCCCAGCTCTGGCCTTTGTGGCCAACTGGGGAGTGAACCAGATAATGGAAGACCTTTCTTTCTCTCTCTCTCTCTGCCTCTGCCATTCTGTAACTCTTCCTTTCAAATAAATAAAAAAAATAATAAATAAACAAATATTGAACACAGCAAGTCAGGCAACCTAGCATGGAACCTTGAAGAGCTGACCACAGCAACAACAAAAAAACCTGTGTGCTTATCCAATTGTGCAAAACATTCCCTAAGCCTGTAAGAGAACCAGACCAGTCAAAAACAGCACTTCTCAACCAAGAACTATGGTGAAAGAGATTCAAAGAGGACTGCAATTACCATGGATGCATTTGAAGAATATCAGAAGACATAACGATACCACCACTACGGTGGTGTAGTAATTCATAATGACTTGTTGTAAGTTTTTAAAGTCCTTTACATGGGCCTCCAGAAAATAAAATTTTAAGATAAGCTTTGAAAGACATAAGGGCTAAAACAGAGCTTTTGGTGAGGAAGTTTAATAGAATAATTAAAACAAACTGCAGCTACAGACCAACCCTGCATCTCAGAGATAAGACACAATGAAGGTTCATTTCTTGCTTGTGTAAACTCTCTTGTGATTTCCTCCTGGAACTATTGGAAGGGACTCTGAACTCTTAGCAGCCTTATTCTGGAAGGTTCACCTACCATCTGACCCTAGGTCATTGGTCAGAACTAGTTGTGTGGCCCAAATCTAACCCATAGAAGACTGGGAAATCATGTGGCATATTTAGTGGGAGTCACTGTCTTATGGTATGTGTAGAATGCAGAGCAGGAGGCCATAAGCTTGGAGACCTGAGCCAATGAGATCAGATTAGGGAGACACAAGGAGAGTGTGACCAAGAAGAGTCAAGAACATTGGCTGGCACTTTGGCTCTAGATTTCCAGCTTTGAAATTGTCTAGTGGCCAGCATTGTGGCATAGCAGGTAAAGCTGCTGCTTAGGGAGTTGGCATCCCATAGGACAACTGGTTCATGTCCTCCACTTCTGATCCATCTCCCTGCTAATGGCCTGGGAAAAGAAGCAGAAGATGACCCAAGTGCTTGGGCCCCTGCCACACAGGTGGGAGACCCAGATGAAGCTTCTGGCTCCTGGCTTCAGCCTGGCCCAGCCCTGGCCATTACCACCATCTGAAGAATAAACCAGCAGATGGAAGTTCTCTCTCTCTCTCCCTCTCTCTCTCGCCTCTCTCTCTCTCTCTCCCTCTCTCTCTCTAGCTCTGACTTGCAAGTGAATAAATAAATATTTTTTAAAAAGACATTTCCTAGGCCATTGCATTCTTTATTTTACCTCCAGGCCTCTTTTCGACTACCTGAGGATGGCTCAGCAAGGTCAATGGGTAAAAGCAGGAAACAATGAAGATACCTTCTGTTTGTCAAAGGCCCAATTGAGAAGATTGAACCTCCTGAAAAACTGTTTCTCACTCTTACAAGCAACTGAATAAATAACTCACTATTCCAGAAACACGTGTGTTTGTTTTCTCTGCTCCTTTGCTCATTACAATTATCTAGAACTTGCTCCTCTAAGGAGAGAATACAAAGTCAGAACGCTGGGATCTATGTAGATTCATGGCATGAAAGAAGCATTGAGTGCCCACAGTGACACTGAGTATGAATATAAGATGACTTTATTGAGGAAACTGGGCCTTCTCATCCTGCTGCAAGACTCCCAAGTCTCCTCTCCTCTCTGCAGAAAGCACATTCCCTCAAAACCGGAAGGAGGCCAGCAGTAGGAAGCTGAGCTGCAGCAGAATAAACATGAACTTGCTACTACGGCCCATCCCACTCCTCTCAGAGCACAGAGTGCCTCCAAGGATTCAGTGGGGCCCAAATCAGTCCTCAGGCCATAGTCTCCAATGGCTGACTCTTACTAAGAGCCAACAACTTGTTTCTTGGAGTTTCAATCAAACCCAAAGGAACTGAAGGACTTACCTTCCTGATCATGAACCAACAGACATAACATTTGGTAGCAATGCCCTTTTCCTTGAACTTGACTCAAGGAAAACGTGACTCCTTTGGAAGCTCTAAAACCACAATCTGACAGTGTGAATGGAGGCATGAGCTATAACTCACGACAGTTCCTTTCTGTGCAAAGGACTGGCTGAGAGATTGTCAGGAGGGAGCCACTGAACCCTTTTTACATCCGATGTACTTCCTAAATCTTGACTGGAAGGAAACGGAGCCCTGCTCCTGGAGCTATCACTTCTGCAGATTCCTGTCTCTACCATGAGGCTCTGTGTGCCTCAAGGACAAGGACTGTCTTGTGCAACTCTGTGTCTCCAGTGTCTGTCACTGTGGGATGCACCACTGAGGATCCTGCACCTCTGCTCTTGCACTCTCAGGTGCGTGATCCCTTCTGCTGAATGAATGAATGATGTCAGAGCCAGAGTCCAAGACCTAGTCTGTGCTCCTCCAAGACTACCACACAACTAATGAAAGAAAAACACAGGGGAGTATAACTGTATACATCCAAGAAATTCAGAGGAGAGGTGGTGATTGTGGGCTACAGTGGTTGAAGAAAGTTGTCTGGATGACCATCCCTGAATGGCAAATAAACTTCTTTGTATGACTTCACCATATACCATAACCTAACTTGACCTAACACAAGACACGGGATGCCTTGGCTCGAATGATCAGGAGGTAGTTCTCGGTGTGGATAAAGAATGAGAAGAAGCCAATCCAGCCAAGAGCAGGAGTGCTCCTAGCAACAGCAGCAGCAGCAGCAAGAGTAACGGTCAGGGCTCCAGGTCAGGAATGGGTGCAGCAGGTCAGAAGCCAGGAGAGCTGGAGCACAGGGAATAGGGGAGGAGTAGGATTAGATGAGGTTAAAGAAGGAGACAGCTGTCATTCATAACCATCCTCTCTCCCAGCCAGGCTCTGCCTTAACCCACCCCTTACAGTCTCTACTGGCTCAATTCAGCAGCCATGTTTGAAGCTCCCATGTATCTCTATCACTACCTTTCCGTTATCTTCTAATAACCCATTTATATATGTGCTACCCTGTCTACTTAATGAGCTTTCTGAAAAATCAATCTATTCTTTAGTTCTCCAGTGGCATGCCAACCTGTGCAGGTGGTCCATAAATGCTTGTGGGGTAAAACGTGGTGGACTGGCCCAATGAGAGTTATGTCTGGGAGCTAAGGAGGATTCTACAAGACAGACCATCTCCACAGGCACTGTGATTTTGATTTTTATCAACGGGATGAAGTCTCCTTTCAAGAAGCCCTTCCCTCCCTGCCCCCACCTCTTCCTTCAGAGCCATTCTGAGGATGACCCATTTCTAAGTAAGATTTCTTCCAGATAGCAGTTTGTTGGGAACCTTCATTAAGGAGGCAGATTTCTCCTTCAATGGAAATGACTGAAAACTGTGAAAAGACACAGTTTGAAGCTGAAGGCCCCCTGCCAATACAATGACCCAGTTAGGAACCAAAACAAAGAACAGATAAATCAGGGGAATAAAAGTCCCCCATCGCTCCCCCTCCTCCATCTTCTACTCACTACAGTGGTTTTTATGTTTTAAACACGATGAGCTAATCCTATTACCCACAATTGGAAAATGCCCATCCCTACCTCTGAAGTTCTTCCCAAAGACGTGCAGATAGAATTTAATTCACTGTAATGATGTGAGCTTTTAGTCTCAGATCTGAGAGGCAGACTTCCTTGTGTTAGCTCACATCTCTTTCCTCTACCCAATCTCCTACTCATCCCAAAAATCATATCCAATCTGCTGGTCCCAAAAATTAAGATACTGCAACAGAGGTGGGTGTTGGGTTCAGCCTTCATATCCCATTTCAGCACATCTGGGATCAAGTGATGCCTCTTCCTTCCATCCAACTTTCTGCTAGCGTGCATCTTGGGAGGCAGCAAATAATGGCCCACATACCTGAGTTCTGTCACCCATGTGGGAGACCTGGTTCCTGTTTCCAGTCCCAGCCCTGACTGTTGTGGGCATTTGGAAAGTGAAATCACAAAAGTAAGAATCTCTCTCTCTCTCTCTCTGTGTGTGTGTGTGTGTGTGTGTGTGTGTGACTCTACCTTTCAAATAAGTAAATATGAAAAAATGCAGCAATGATTCTCTGCTTCTGATCTGGGGTTAGGGTAGATGTTAGAAGGTATAGCAAAGTGTCAGTGTAATGAGGTAAAAGAAATTATTTTCTTTAGCTACGTGATTTTTAAATATTTCTTCTGAATTATCACCTAGTGGCAATGGAAAGTAAAAGAATACCTATCAAGGTGTGAAGTCATGGGGATGGCACTGTGGCATGTTGTTAAGCCATTGCCTGCAACAAAAGCATCTATATGTGCATTGGTTTGAGTCCCTGCTGCTCCACTCTGATCCAGTTCCCTGCTAATGCCCTTGGGAAAGCAGTGAAGATGGCCCAAGTATTTGGGCCCCTGCCATCCACATGGGTGGGAGACCCAGAAGAAGCTCCTGGCTTCATCCTGGCCCAGCCCTGGCTATTGTGGCCCTTTGAGGAGTGAACCAGTGGATGGAAGATCTCTCTCTCTCTTCCACTCTGTCTCTCTCTGTAATTCTGCCTTTCAAATAAATCAATCAATATTGTTTTTTAAAAAAATGCTGCTGCAAACTTTTAATCACACACATTCAAAAACACTTCATATTTCTAATAAAATAAAAAAAAATCATGTGTTCCAGATCTTTGACTAAAGTTGACAAGACAAGCACCATCACTTTATTGTTAGCAGAGATGGCTGGAATATAGGTTTTTTCTTCCTGTAAGAAACGAATTGCAGACATGAGACAGAGAATAGTTACAAGCAAGGCAGAAAGATTCAATGAAGTAGTGCATCCATCAGAATGGACAGGCACCTCTCTGGGCAGATCTGAAAGAGTGTACACTCTACATTCAGACTAAGGTAAGCGAGATTACAAAGTTTAATGGACTGAAATGCACTTGACAAGCCAGGCAGGCATTTGAGCCAAGATGCAAGAGCTGAGAGCCAAGTTCCCAGTGTGCATTCCAATTGGAGCTTATGCGCCTATGGGATCCTGGTGTTCCCGCCAAGTCTCCTGCCCCCCACTCTCTTCTGAATAAAGGGTTCCCTAGATGTGAAATAGGTAAAATTCCTCCTGAGGTTTTTATGTCACAATATTATCAGAGTGGGTAGCCCGCTTGCCATCAGGCAAAGAGGATTTTCCTGGGGTGCTTTTCTTGAAAGGAAGACTGGAACCATCTATAAAGTTATTAGAGTATGGACAGGACTTTGTAGTGTAAAATAATGGCTGCTTCCAAGGCATGCAAGGTTGCTGCATTACTTTGCATAAGTTCTGTGCTTTCTTTAGGGCCCTTTCACACGCATAGGCTGATTCCTATCTTCCTACCTACCCGCTTCAGACATGAGTGTCTCTCCAAGATCATTACCCACCCCCAAAAGCATGAGTACCCTAATTTAGGTTTGCTTCCAGGGCATCCATCCCTGCAAGTTTCAGCTGGTTGTGTGTAGAGGTCGAGGCTATAGGCCATGAGTGTGGATGAGCTCTCTCAACACTAGAGAGCTTCCTGATTACTTGGATCTCAAGGCAATCTCAATTGAGCATCTTTGAGCCTTTCCGAAAGCTACTGAAGATAGGAAGACAGAATTCTTTAACATTATGCCACTGGTTAATGGGCACTGATGCTGAAACAAAAATTTACAGAGGTATTATGGTTTATTTCCTCCTGATCAGTGAGTAAATGGGGGATAAAGGCAGAACATTTGCAAAGGTTGTCAGAGGTCAATTTCAGTGGCTCTCAGCTCCCTGAGCCCCAGTTTCTTGCAGGTCTTATTCGTTTCCTCCACCCTATTGCCTTATTTATTTCCCCTTCTTGCACTACAGAGTGAGAGAGCAACTCTTACCTCTCCTGAAATCTTTGTGTGCAACAGACCACAAGGTAACTGTAGCCTTGGATAGCTTTTTTTTTTTTTCAGCTAAAACGTGATTTTGCTTTTCTGTTCCTCTAGCAAATCATCATTTTCATCGCAAAATATATATGTTGTTTCAAACCACGTGTTTGCTGTCTTGTCAATGCATTAGGGAAATAAAAACCTTATGGCCCAGCTGTAGGACTGCTTACTATAGAAAACAAGAGAAATGGAGCTGAAATGTCTTTTCCTCTGCTTGAACTATGTTGAGAGGCCCAAGGAGAGAGATAGGAGGAAGATGAAAAGAACAAAAAGAAAAAACACATCAAAAGAGAAAAGATGGGGAAAGGTGTGAGTAGGGTACCCAGGCTCTGGGGGTATAATGTTCTAATCGGTTCATGTCTTTACCCAGTTGGAAATTAGCTATTTAGCAGACTATAGGTGAGAATCGTCTTTCACCATGCAGAAAGAGTGAAATCAGCTTACAACCCTTTCCCCTGGCTTCTTAATCTCTTTTCCTAGCAGTAAAGCCATTGATCACACACATTATTAGTTTGGAAAATTCCTGATGATTCTTTAGTGCTTTTGCATCTAATTGAGTACTCTCATTTACAAGATTCTAAAACTATTAGGGCAATATATTTTCATGAATAATTTCCTTTTTTTATTTTCATTTGACTTTTTTCTTCTAATATTTTTACCTGAAGATCTGACAATCTGTCAACACTCAGCAACAAGCTGAAGGATTTTTCTTTACTAGGATACACCATGAAGGGCTTCCTCTGCACCCTACAGGGCTACAGTGATGGGGATTAATGTTCCTGCCCAACAAATGTGTTCTTTTGCATCATTAACTGTCAGTAAAAGTAATTCTTGTTTCTCAGTAGGATCATAGCAATTTTATCCTAAGATCCAACATTCAGCAGCTCTCTACTTTTCTCTTCTTTAAATATGGAAATACAGAAGTTCCTACAAGATATAGATTCTTTAGTGAGCCAGATAACACAATTATCAGGCCAAGATCTTATTCGCTGAAAAGGTTTCCAAAATGTCTGACAGAGCCCTCAGTTTCCAAGAAATCCCATTTATTTTAAAACCATTTGCTTTGAAACCCCTTAACAATAGCATCTATTTCTGATTTATCTTCATGCCTTTGTAGCGGAAGATGGAGGCACTAACACACAGTAGTCATGCAATATATTTTTGATGAAGGCAAAAATAAAACTCAGTACAAAAAAGCACTAGCTTTGTCGTATGTGTCACAAAATATGGTCAGTGCTATCTAATTGAATTAAGTGAATTGTGTGGAAATGATTGCTCTATATTTTCAACCTCAAAGGCTGGAGATGTTCCTCAAAACATTCGATAGTCTCTTAGTAACTTATTATAGTTTCATCTTCTATGAATCCAACTAAATCTTTAACAATCATAGTTAATAGTTTATCCTTTATTTGTCTTGAATGAAAGTAGCAATGTAATCTTAACATTTTCCATGCAACTGTAAACTAAGTCAAAATGACTCATGAGTCAACCAAAAATATAGATATAATAATTGTCATATTGCATAATTTATCAATTATACAATTAATATAATGATATAAAATATTATATATATATACAGATGTTTATGTTTCCCTTGGGAGAAAGACTACTAGAAAGACTTTGAAAAGCATTCCTTATGGCAAAAAATGTCCTATGTGAAGAATCTCTGTGAGTGAGAGTCCATTGGAAAGAAGGGGCCATCAAATGAAAATGTACTTTTCTCTGAAGGGAGGAGAGAACTTCCATTTTGCTTATGGCCCTGTACAAATACTGATGCAGACTGTGGACTCAAAAGGCTTCCATAGCCTTGGCAGCTCATGTCAACAGCCTCAGGTGATCACTGATATATACATGTCAGTGATCATAATATGTTGATTAACATATTAGTATATGATCATACATAAAAATGTTAAATTAACAACAGGAGTCACGGTGCACTTACTCTCCATGCAGGACCTCTGTCCTCAATGAGTTATACTATGAGAATTTATATATACATATATAAATATAGTGTGTGTGTGTGTTTGTGTGTGCAAATTGTGGATCTTAGTATAGAGTTGGTCTTCTGTGTATAAAGTTAATTGAAAACAAACCTTAATGGAGAATGGGACTGGGAATGAGAGAGGGAGGAGGAAATGGGGTGGGAGGGTGGGTATGGTGGGAAGAATCAGTATATTCCTAAAGTCGCACTCAATAAATGAAAGGTTTCTAAACGAAAAGAGGAAGGAAAAGAGTTCCTCACTACAGCACAGCCAGAGAGAAAAAGAAGAAAAGGAAAGGGCATTCAGGGAGGAATGGACCCCCTGAGCTATGGCTCAGGTTTCCCTTCCAGACTCATCTCTCAGGAAGCTTTCATGAGGTCTTCAGGAGAACCACTTCCATTTTTTTTTTTAAGATTTTATTTATTTATTTGAGAGGTAGAGTCACAGAGAGAGAGAGAGACAGACAGAGAGAGAGAGAGACAGAGAGACAGAAAGAAAGCTCTTCCATCCAGTGGTTCACTCCCTAAATGGCCACAGCAGCTGGAGCTGGGCCGATCCGAAGTCGGAAGCTTCTTCCTGGTCTCCCATGCAGGTGCAGGTACAGGGAACCAAGCATTTGGGCCATCTCATACTGCTTTCCCAGACCATAGGCAAGAGCTGGATGGGAAGAGGAGCAGCCAGGACATGATCCAGCATCATAAATGGAATGCCAGCGCCATAGGCAAAGGCTTAACCCACTACACCATAGCACCAGCCCTGAGACACACATATTTTTTTTATTTGACAGATAGAGTTATAGAGTGAGAGAGAGACAGAGAGAAAGGTCTTCCTTCCATTGGTTCATCCCCCCAAAATGGCCACAACAGCCAGGACTATGCGGATCCAAAGTCAGGAGCCAGGTGCTTCCTCCTGGTCTCCCATGCGAGTGCAGGGGCCAAGCACTTGGGCCATCCTCCACTGCCTTCCCGGGCCAAAGCAGGGAGTTGGACTGGAAGAGGAGCAACCGGGACTAGATCCGGTGCCCATATGGGATGCCGCGCCACAGGTGGAGGATTAGCCAAGTGAGCCACGGTGCCAGCCCCGAGACACACTTCTTAAAAGACGTGGTGGTACCAACACAGCTCTGAGAGTGCTCAAGAGGATCCTTGCTTTGAGCGAGATGGTGGCCAAGGATTCCCATGGTGGTCAGTGATGTCCAAGTGATTTGGAAGTCTGGAAAGGAAAACATGAGGCAGCATTTCTCGAGAATGTTCTCAATCCCAGGCACTGTCTGGATATTTTCCATATTCTGTCAGATTAGCAGTCACTGCTCAGTATCCCTGGGGGGTTGATTCCAGAACATCAATGGATGCTCAAATCCCCTCTATAAATGAGACTTGCTCATAGAACTTGTGTGCTTTCTACCCATATTCTTAAAATTATCTCTAGATCAATTGTAATATCCAATGCAGCATAAATACTATAAAACAGTTTGTATGCAGCTGGCGCCGTGGTGTACTGGGTTAATCCTCTGCCTGTGGTGCCGGCATCCCATATGGGCTCCAGTTCGAGTCCCGGCTGCTCCTCTTCCAGTCCAGCTCTCTGCTGTGGCCTGGGATAGCAGTAGAAGATGGCCCAAGTCCTTGGGCCCCTGCACCCACATGGGAGACCAAGAAGAAGCACCTGACTCCTGGCTTCGGATCGGCGCAGCTCCATTGCTGCCATTTGGGGAGTGAACGAAGGGAAGGAAGACCTTTCTCTCTGTCTCTCTCTCACACTGTCTGTAACTCTACCTGTCAAATAAATAAATAAAATCTTAAAAAAATAGTTTGTATACCATACTGTTTAAGGAATAATGACAAGAAACAGATTATAGATGTTCAAATCAGATGTAATTTTTTTATTTTTTTAAAGATGTTATTTATTTATTTGAGAGGTAAAATCACAGAAAGGGAGAGTCAGAGAGAGAGGCCTTCCATCCTCTTGTTCACTCCCCAAATGGCTGCAGCAGCCAGAGCTGAGCTGATCCAAAGCCAGGAGCAAGGAGCTTCTTTCGAGTCCCCTACCTGGCTGCAGGAGCCCAAGCACTTGGACCATCTTCCACTGCTTTTCCAGGCCACAGCAGAGAGCTGGATCAGAAGTGGAGCAGCCGGGAGACAAGCCAGTGCCCATATGAGGTGCTGGTGCTGTAGGTGGAGGCTTAGCCCACTAGGCCCCAGCACCAGCCCTCAGATGTACTTTTTTTTTTTTTTTAATCTGGGCTTTGTTGATTTTGTAGATGTCTAACCTGTGGATACAGAGAATCCATGATACTCACAACGATGTGCAGTATTAGTCCTCACCAAGACTCTGTGTGGTAAAAGAACTTGTCCAAGTTCACACAATGTATGGGAAATGAAACCCCAATCCATTTAAGTACAAAGTTTGTGTTCCATCTATCACCTTTGACTTTGCCCTATAGACAATCTTTTTATAAATATTATTTATTAGAAGGAGAGAGTGAAACTCTGATCCACTGGCTCATTTCCCAAATGCCCTTCTTGGCCAGGGCTGAGTTGATGCTGAAGCTAAGAGCTAGAAACTCAACCCAGGTGTTTCAAGGGGGTGGCAGGAGCCCAAGTACTTGAGCCAGTCTGTGTGAGCAGGAGGCTGGAGTCAGGCCCTCAGATGTGGGGCACAGGCATCGCAACCACTAAAAGCCAAAACCCACACCCACGGCAATGTGTGATGTGGTCGGCAGAGGCCAGAACCCAGAGGAATTGAAGAGAAAAAGGCGTGAGGGGAAAGCCTCCCTGAGCAGCCGCCCCTGTCAGAACCATCACTGGAGCAGAAGCAGTAGTGGGGAGTCCTTGGTGTTATTCATTGTGGCAGGAAAATTGGAAGGCCTCCAAAGACCCTGAGAGTCCTTCTAGGAACTGGCTGAGAAAATTGTGGCTCAGAACCCCCAACCCTCTGTGCCAGTAGGGGTGGGCACCAGAAGGGCCAGTCACCACTTCTGAGATTGCAGAGAAGGTGCAAAGCAGAGCTTACGAATTTCTCCCCCATAAAGCCTACAGGCAGAGGTCCAGAAGCCCTAATTTTAATCTGGAACAAATTACAAGACCACAAAAAGTACCCCAGCCCTCAGATTCTCAGATGGAGGAAAAGTTAAATTCTTTTCTGTTTATCCTAAACTTTGCTATTTTGAGCTTCAAGAATTATTTTTAAGGGGCCAGCATTGGGGCCTAGTGGGTAAAGCTACCACCTGTGATGCCGGCATCCCATATGGGCACCGGTTCATGTCCCAGCTGCTCCCCTTCCTATCCAGCTTCCTGCCAATGGCCTGGAAAAGCAGCAAAAAATGGCCCAAGTGTTTGGGCCCCTGTACCCACATGGAGAACTAAATAAAACTCCTGGCCCCTGGATTTGGCCTGGCTTAGTACTGGCCATTACAGCCATCTGGGGAGTGAATCAGCAGATGGCAGATCTCTCTCCCCAGATCCCCTCTTGCAACTTTACCTTTAAATCTTTTTTTTTTTTTTTTTTTTTTTGACAGGCAGAGTGGACAGTGAGAGAGAGAAACAGAGAGAAAGGTCTTCCCTTGCCGTTGGTTCACCCTCCAATGGCCGCTGCGGCCGGCACACTGCGCTGATCCAATGGCAGGAGCCAGGTACTTATCCTGGTCTCCCGTGGGGTGCAGGGCCCAAGTACTTGGGCCATCCTCCACTGTACTCCCTGGCCACAGCAGAGAGCTGGCCTGGAAGAGGAGCAGCCGGGACAGAATCTGGCACCCTGACCGGGACTAGAACCCGGGGTGCCGGCGCCGCAAGGCGGAGGATTAGCCTAGTGAGCTGCGGTGCCGGCACCTTTAAATCTTAAAACTAAAATTAAAAAGCATGAATGGTTCCTATTAGAGGAAAAAGGTACAACTCTTCTGTGTTCACTTTCTCCATGTAAATGGTATTTCTCCCTGCCTTCATCTGCTAAGATAAAACATCTTGATCACTTTAATCAGGCTTCACACAGGAGATCACCCCTCTTTCCCAGATACCATTCTCTTAACCAGTGTCAGTTAGTTTAGTTGTACAGGAGGTAGTTAAGACACCACAGACTTTAAGCTGCATGGTAGCAGGAACCATGCCTCCATGTTCTATTGATGGTGCCTAGGGTAAGGCTTGACATGTAAGTGTTTTCTCTGGTATTGTTGAACTCAGCTGAATGATTTAATGAAATTGTAGGGCTGGAAAGAATGTGCAGATGATTTAACCCAAACCCCAAAGAAGCCAGGTAAATATTCCAGGGATAGGCAGGTGGTGAGTGGCAGAACCAGAGCTGAAAGTCAGTTCTGGTCCATCGCTCTATGCCATACCATCTTTTTTTTTTTTTTTTAAGATTTTATTTATTTACTTGAAAGTCAGAGTTACAGAGAGGCAAAGACAGAGAGAGAGAGAGAGAGAGAGAGAGAGAGAGAGAGGTCTTCCATCTGATGGTTCACTCTCCAGATAGCTGCAATGGCTGGAGCTGTGCCAATCCGAAGCAAGGAGCCAGGAGCTTCCTCTGGGTCTCCCACATAGGTGCAGGGGCCCAAGAACTTAGGCCATCATCTACTGCTTTTCCAGGCCATAGCAGGGAGCTGGATTGGAAGTGGAGTAGCCGGGACTTGAGCCATTGCCCATATAGGACACCAGTACTGCAGGCAGCAGCTTTACCCGCTACACCACAGCGCCAGCCCCTACCAGACCATCTCAGAATCAAAGAAAGCTCAATATGATAAGATTGCCTCTCTCGGCCAGCGCCACGGCTCACTAGGCTAATCCTCTGCCTGTGGCGCTGGCACCCCTGATTCTAGTCCCGGTTGGGGCACCGGATTCTGTCCCGGTTGCTCCTCTTCCAGTCCAGCTCTCTGTTGTGGCCCGGGAAGGCAGTGGAGGATGGCCCAAGTGCTTGGGCCCTGCACCCGCATGGGAGACCAAGAGGAAGCACCTGGCTCCTGGCTTCGGATCGGTGAAGCATGCCGGCCATAGCGGCCATTTAGGGGGCGAACCAATGGAAGGAAGACCTTTCTCTCTGTCTCTCTCTCTCTCTCTCACTATCTAACTCTGCCTGTAAAAAAAAAAAAAAAAAAAAAAAAAAAAAAACTGAATAGCGCCTGCCGCCTGCCAGTGGGGAAAAAGCGCAGGATCCAGAGCTGCAGTGGGCAGAGAGCAGCCATCCTGTCTGTTTACCTGCGGGCTGTGTAGAACAGCCTGCTTACACTGGATATTGGTAGAGACTCACAGCAGCCTATAGTAGATAAGATGCTTTCAACTGCAAGTGACAAAAAAAATCTAAATCAACAGTCTTTAACAATAAAGTGTACTGGATTGTATAAACAGAGATCTAGAGGGAGGTCAGGTATATAGCATGCGACATTCCAGCTCCCAGTCTGTCACCTTAGGATCCCATGGTTCTGTCCTCTTTGCTTTTCTTCCTACTCTAGCAGGTAGTGAAATGCCACATCACCACACCTCCATTCTCTGTAAGGTCCAATGGAATGTAAGAGTGACTCTTCCTATGTCTTTCTGCCAAGGGCAAGGAAATATACCTGAAGCTCCTAACACATTTCCCTTACATGTGTTGGCTGAATTGAATCGTGAAACCATTGCCAACCAATGACCCTGTTAAAGTGAATACTAAGCATTAATGGGCTTGCTTGTGGATTTAGGAGCCAATCACTGCCAAGAGATATGGGATTGCCCTGTTTAGCTTACAACAGTTAGGGTTTATCCCTAGAGAGGAACAGGACCAAACAATGGCAGAGGGTTGATATAAATTTTTTTTAAAGATTTATTTTATTTATTTAAAATACAGGGTTGTTACAGAGAGAGTTAGATCCAGAGAGAGAGAGAAAGAGATCTTCTATCCACTGGTTCACTCCCCAAATGACTGCAACAGCCAGAGCTGAGCTGATCCAAAGCCAGGAGCCAGGATCTTCTTCTGGATCTCCCACGTGAGTGCAAGAACCCAAGGACTTGGGACATCTTCTACTACTGTGCCAGGCCATAGCAGAGAGCTGGATTGGAAGTGAAGCAGCCAGGACGCGAACTAGCACCCATATGGGATGCCGGTGCTGCAAGGCTGGGGCTTTAACCTGCTGTACCACAGTGCTGACCCTGGTATAAATGTTGACGAAACAACCTCCAAAGCCACTACAGGTATGTAGGGCCAACATTAGCTTAATCAGCCCAGTGGCCGTGGCATGACACCCGTGTCGGTGGAGTCCAGCACACTGAAACACGGGATTCAGAGTTGGAAGGAGCTTCAGAGAGCCAAGCCCCACCTACCTCAGGGCTTCCTGTTGCCACATTTAGGATGAAAGGCCATCCAGCCATGAAGAAAGGCTTCATTATACCTCAGGAAGCCTAGTTTATAAACAACACCCTTGACCTGATTCCTTCCCTCTGAATCCCTCCTCCTCCCCGAACGCAATTTCCCACTATCAGTCTCAAAGCCAAACTCTGCCCTGTCGTCAGACTTCCCAAGGATAATCATTGTGGGTAGAGGGACTTAAGTCTTCTGGTAAACAACCTAGAACCACATCTCCTTTGCTTCCTCTCTCATCTTGCATTTGCTCTGTATTCCTAACCAGGTTTCTCCTCCATCCAAGCCCCTAACTGCCTGTTGCAATATTTGCAGTTTGCTCTTGGTATCCATGGGGTATTGGTTATAGGAGCCCCATGGATACCCGAATCTACAGATATTCAAGTTCTTTATTTTTTAAAAAATAAGTGTAGTGTGTGTATCTAACCTACAGATATCTCCCATGTACTTTAAATTATCTCTAGATTACTTATACCACCTAGTAGCATGTTAATGTCATGGAAATCACTGCTACACTATACGGTTCAGAGAATAGTGACAAGAAAAGACCAATAAGTGTTCAGTAAGGATGCAATTTTTTCTGACTATTTTCAATCCATGCTTGCTTGAATCTGCAGGTGGGAAATCTGCAAACACAAAGGGCCGACTTGCCCAGCATTGGGCATCTCTTTCGCATCTCTTCCCAAAGGCAATTGCCATGGCCATGAACCCCCCTCTCAGGCTACATACAGTCCTATTCCTTTTGAAGACCTCCTTCCACCTCAGCTCCTTGTCTCTGTCTCCTGTTCTGAACCCTCTACACTTAGCCAGCCGATCACTGAGGTAGACCCCTGTCCAGTTACTAGCCTTGATAGAGAGCCACAGTTCCCTGCCTTACTCCTTGGAGACTGGATGCTTGTTCCTATTAACCTCTGACCAACTCTATCATACAGCTTGTAAGCTACATGCTCTATTCCAAATATGATCAATCTATTCATTTTCAAATTATTTCTGAAGAAGTACTCTAGGCAGAAAGAGTAAAATATCTTTGTAGTCAGGACAAGATTTTATAGAATCACAGAGCTCAGAAAAATCTTACACAATGGCATAGTTCAAATTTCTAAACTCCCACAGGACTAGGTTTCACCATCCTATATTCTGTTCTAGCATCTATTTTTCTCTCCCTGTTATAATCTATGGAATCTGAGTTCCAAGAGAACTAGGGCTCTAATGTATGCATCTTCTGTCTGGAGTGGTGTCTTGAACATAGAATAAATACTAGAGGACTGACTGAACCAGATGAACAGATGCAAGTCCAAGATCGACTGAAGTCTGCTCAGCTCATGACTGAGCAGGGACTGAAACTCAGATTTTCCTATTTCTAGATTTTTTTCTGAATTACAAAAAAATGTTATGTATAATATTGGCTTTAAAACAGTTGTATGTGAGGCCAGCATTGTGGCGTAGTGGGTAAAGCCACGGCCTACCAGAGGGGAACCAGTTCATGTCCCAGAGGCGCCACTTCCTGCTAATGGCAGGAAACACAGTGGAAGATGACACAAGTATTTGGGTCTCTGCCACCCACATGGGAGACCCAGATGAAGCTCCTCACTCCTGGCTCCTGGCTCCAGGCTTTGGCCTGGCCCAGCACCAACCATTATGGCCATCTAGAGAATGAACCAGTGAATGGAAGACCTCTCTTTCCATCTCTCCCTCTCTTTCTCTGTAACTCTTGCAAATAAATAAACAAATCTTTACCCAAAAAATTGTGTGCATCTATAATAATTTTCCCAAAAGTACACTAGAATATATTGCAGGTGACTTCGCCTTTGCTATTCACAATTAAACAGGAGAGAAATTCTTAAAGGAAAAAAAAAGGTATTCAGCCTTCAGTATCTGCAGATTCTATATCCAAGGATTCGGCAAAGCATAGGTGAAAGAAATTGGGAGAAATGTGTCTATAATGAACATGCATTGACTTTTTGTCTTGTTTTTAAAAAACAATACAGTTTAACAATAATCTACATAGCTCTTACGTTGTATTAGATATTACACACAATCTAGAGGTGATTAAAGTGTAGAGGAGGATGTATGAAGGTTACATGCAAATACTGCAAGTGACTTAAACAAAATCCTTGAATTTTAATAACCTTGAAGGTCCTGGGACCAACACCTCATGGATCCTAGGGATGACTGACCACACTATTTTTGGTACCTTTTTTTGAAGAGCTACTGTGGTAAATAATAGTGATGTTGCCTCAACACAAGACTACACTCAGTTTCATACTCTTCCTCTCATTTGCTTTTCAATAGTTAGATTTCCTAATTCCCACTCCAAGGCGAAGAAAATGCTGCTGGCTTTGTCAACAGCAAAGAAAACACGGGTAACTACTTTGCAGGCAGCTCATGTGTTCATCTTCCAGCATCTATTACGAATCTATTATGAATCAAGCTATACTTGGCATATCTGTGAACGAGTGTGTGAAGTTTTCTTGCAGAACAAAAAAACAATAACACCCATATTCATGGATTGTGATATTCTGGGATAGCCATATGTGACTAGTGTGTCTTCAAAATATTTTATTCTGTTGATACATAAAGGGTTTGAAAATGTTGTTTTCTCGGCCTCTGATATTCAAGAAGGCTAAAGAACTGGCAGTCTTGGATTCTTTCTCTTATTCATATGCAAAAGTAATATCTGAAACACACTTTCAACAGATGATGTTAATTGTCTCTCCAAGAACAGAAATGTGTACCCTGCTTTTAAGGGCCACAAACGGCATTGATCTTTAACTGAAAATGGCTGTTAAGAAAGTTCATGGAAAATGGGATCAAAAGCTAAGTTTATTTTGGTGCAAAAAATTTTTTAAATTTTTTATTTATTTGAAAAGCAGAGAGAGATATAGAGACAGCGGTCATCCATCTATGGGTTCACATCTCCAAATGCCTGCAATGACCAGGACTAGGCCAGGCTGTAGCCAAGAGCTCAGAACTCAATTAGTGCTTCCTTTGTGGGTGGTACGGGCTCAAGTACTTGAGCTGTCTCCCAGGGTGTGTGTTAAGAAGCCAAATCAGAAGCAGAGGAGCTGACACCCAAACCAGGCACTCTGGTATGAGAAGAGGATATCCCACGTGGTGTCTTAATCACCGAGCCAAACACTCATCCCTGATGCAAAAGCATTTTGAGAGTCATGCATAGTGTTTCCTACTACATGTTTCTGTGGATTTTGGAACACCTCTGATATGCACGGATTCTGAAAATTTTTGTGCTAAAATAAACTTATCCATTTCCCCAGAAACTCTTGAAGTACTACCGTACAACTCAAACAGGGCCTTTACCTGTTTACAGTTAGTGAAGGTTTTTAATGGTTCCATGGATCTAAGTGGAGTTCTTTTGCCTCTGGATTGGGTCTGGCAGAGCAATGAAAGGATCACTGAGTCCTGGAAAGAGACACACAGTTTCTACTTTATTTATTAATTAATTACTCTAATTAGGGAAATGACTCAGGCAGCTTATGTAGAGACTTACAGTATAAGAAGACCAATAAAACATGTGCAATATGGGGCCGGCACTGTGGTGTGGTGGGAGAGGCTGCCTCCTGCAGTGCCAGCATTCCATATGGGCGCCAGTTTGAATCCCAGCTGCTCCACTTGAGATCCGGCTCTCTGCTGTGGCCTGGGAAGGCAGTGGAGGATGGCCCAAGTCCTTGGGCCCCCACATCCACGTGGGAGACCTGGAAGAAGCTCCTGGCTCCTGGCTTCAGATCAGCACAGCTCCGGCTGTTAGTGAACCAGTGGATAGAAGATTCTCTCTCTCTCTCTCTCTCTCTCTCTCTCTCTCTGCCTCTCCTTCTCTCTCTGTGCAGCTCTCCCTTTCAAGTGAATAAATGAATCTTTAAAAAAATGTGCAATAAATGAGAAGAGTGAAGTCAAATGAAAGCTATGACAGTGTATAAAGTTTATATGGAATTCAAGACACAAAGTCTTAAGTCAGTGCTAAGATTTTTCCTCTAAGAAATAGGTAAAGATAATAGCATACTTAGGGAGCACCAAAAATACACAGCAGCTCTAACATTTATGAGTAAAAATGAACGTCAAAGGCAGATTTTTAAGCCTAGATTTGTAAATATTTTTCTGTTTACAAATCAATCCATCACTATATCGCTTAAAGCAGGCAGGCTCTTGCACTCAAAACAGCACTCATGCTGTGATAGATAAAATTTCGGATTCTTTCCGCATGGCACTGCCAACCTCGTTCTACCGTAATATAGGCATCTTATTCTCCTGGGTAAGAAATTACATTGCAGAATATAACACCAATGACTGCTTTGGAAACATTTCATCAAATACATGAATGAGAGGGCGTGAAAGCAATTGGCGATCATCAGCAACATACTCCTCTCCAGTTAGTCCAGGGTCTTGTGTATCTGATTAGCCTCAAAATATAGACTGGCTCACCAGGGAGGGAATCCTATTTCTGTGAGTTCTTATAAAGGCACTTTCCTTATCCTCATCCTAGAAACAATTCTCATTCTGGAATTTCTGAGCTTGTCCCTTTCTTTAGGACAAAACCATCTCGCCTGAGAGCACCTGGCTCAGCATACGGGTGACATCCAAAATATTTCCTGAACTTGGCATGGAGAATGGAATGAACAAATTCCTTACTGACCCTGGACTCCACAGTTCTTTAATTTTCTTTTTTAAGATTTATTTATTGCCGGCGCAGCGGCTCACTAGGCTAATCCTCCGCATTGTGGCGCCGGTACACTGGGTTCTAGTCCCGGTCAGGGCACCGGATTCTGTCCCGGTTGCCCCTCTTCCAGGCCAGCTCTCTGCTGTGGCCAGGGAGTGCAGTGGAGGATGGCCCAAGTCCTTGGGCCCTGTACCCCATGAGAGACCAGGAGAAGCACCTGGCTCCTGCCATCGGATCAGCGCAATGCGCTGGCCACTGCACACTGGCCGCGGTGGCCATTGGAGGGTGAACCAACGGCAAAGGAAGACCTTTCTCTCTGTCTCTCTCTCTCTCTCACTGTCCACTCTGCCTGTCAAAAGAAATAAAAAAATAAAGATTTATTTATTTATTTGAAAGGCAGAGTTACAGAAAAAAGAGGAGAGACAGAGACAGATATCTTCTACCCACTGGTTCATTCCCCAAATGACCACAATAGCCAGGGCTAAGTCAGACCAAAGCCAGAAGCTTCATCTGGGTCTCCCACATGGGTGACAGAGGCCCAGTCACTTTGGCCATTTTCCGTTGCTTTCCCAGATGCATTAGCAGGGAGCTGGATTGGGAGTGGAGCAGCCTAGACAAGAACCAACACCCATAGGAAATGCCAGCATTGCAGGTGGTGGCTTAACCCACCACACCACAATACCAGCCTCGGAAACCCATAGTTCTTACAGGCCAAGGTCATATTCTGAATCTTTCACATATTTTAGCCAGAGATCCTTTGGAAGATCCAGTGATCCTTTGGAGGATCATTCTGATACTGCAGGACCAAGGCTTCTGGTAGCTCAGCAGTGATTTTTTTTTTCAAGAGGGCAAGCAGAAGTCGGGCTGACAATGCAGGGAGCCAGGCAGGAGGAAGAGTTACTGGGGGTGAAAAAGAAGCAACACAATTGGTCTCGAAGTGAGAAAAGAGGGTCAGATACAGAAAGTAAAGTATACTCATGCCGTGTCGGGCATGGGAGCAAGGCCAACGGGAGAATCGCCCTTGACCTTTCCATAATTATCTTCCAAGCAGCAAAACTCCGTGAGTTCTTTCTGCCCTTTGAAGATGGCCTTTGACATTCATTTACTCATAAGTGTTAGAGCTTATGCCAAAAAGTGAGAAACCTACCAAGTGCAGCCCTACTGTGTGTTCTCCTTTTGCTGTTTCTCACCATGATTTGCCAGTTGTGTTCTTGATGGTTGTGTGTTTGTTCACGTGCATGTGAAATAGGAAAATAACCTATTTCAACTGAAAGAAAGTCTCTGCTTTTGCATTTTTACAAGATTAAAATCAATTCTGAATTGGAGTGTTATAGCTTTAAAACTGTTCTGGCTGCTTTTCAGAGGTAGAGTGTCTGCTAGATTGGAAACAGTTTGGTCAAGCTAAAAGGAAAGTACAAAGGTTTTGCTCTTAAAATAACCTGCAGTGGGACCGGAGTTGTGGTGCAGCAGGTTAAGATGGCACCTATGATGCTGGCATTCCACCTTGGAGCTCCGGTTCAAGTCCCAGCTCCCTGCTAATGCACCTGGGAAAGCAGTGGAAGATGGCCCATGTACTTGAGTCCCTGCTATCCATGTGGGAGACCCAGAAGGAGTTTCAGACTCTTGGCTTTGGCCTGGTTAAGTTCCAGATATTGTGGCCATTTGGGGTGTCGCTCCCCCTCTTCGTGGAGGAACGACACCAAGCCCTGCCTAGGCTTCATATCCGAGTCACGGCACCATTATGTCGCTCCCCCTCTTCGTGGAGGAACGACACAGGACCCTGCGCTGTTCTTTCGTCTGCTCGGCCCTCCCCGGGTTTGCTGCTGGTTCTTCCCGGGTTGGCTACTATCCCTTCCACCTCCGTGGAAGGGCAGTTCCCCCTGGCCACATTCCCCACTTCCACAGGGGAGCGGCACACCGCCGGCCGGCTCTCTCGGGGGCTGCACAGGTGTTCCCCTTAGATGTTCCTGGTGCATGCCGTTTCTCTCCTCCTTTATAGTCCTCCTCCGCCAATCCTAACTCGGCTGCCCACACGCCGAGTACGCTGCTCTCCTTCAATCAGGAGCAGGTCCTGCAGCTTGTCAAGTTGGTGAGAGGCAGCTGGGTAGAAGCTGTTGCCTCCTCTCCCAGCGCCATATTGTGGGAGAGCAGATGCATAGAATAAGTCTTAATTCCAGTAACTCAGTCTAGTCCGGTTTGCTCCCCACATGGGGAGTAAACCCAAATCACTCTTTCAAATAAATAAAATAAATCCTTGATTAAAATAAAAACCTGCATGGTATTGATCTACTCTTCTGTTTTCATATAAAATCCTTAAACTAAATCCAAAAACAAAATCTGTGCCTTTAAATTTTGTCCTGTTGATTTTTCACAATTTATTTTTGCATTTATTGTTGGATAATGATGTACTACAGAAACATATAAAACACAAGCTGTCTCTTATTTTGTTTGGTGATAAATTGCTCAATTGAAAACAGGTTATGTTGTATGCCCATGGCGCCTTGAGCTGGTATCGTATTATTCGGGACAGGCATGTCACCCTAAATAATGTCACCAGCATCTGTTGTATCAGTGGGTGCTAACTAAACTGTGTTTTGTGGAATGACTGTACGTTAGGTCATTTTACAGTTTCCTGGATTATCTATACACCACTTAGGGATCTTTAGGTCACAAATCACACTGCAAACTTTTCCTCTGAAAATTGTTAATGGAAAGTGAAGTCTTTCTTTAACGGTGTTTCTCCAGGTCATGCTTGAAAAAAAAATCCTAGTGAAAATTTTAAAACAAATCAAACAATACATTACTAACATACACCATGTTTTGTATTTCCAGAAGATCAGCAAGCCTACGCAAATATTCATTATTAGCGAGTAACACTCTCTTTTAATTGGTGATCTACACACTCCCCCTGGAAACCCATCCAGTCCATATGTGTGATAGTGTGTTAGTTTTAAGTACTGCAACAAAACACCTGAAAAAACGAATTTTATAAAGAACAAAGGTTTATTTATCTCAGTTTTGGTTCAAAATTGGGACATCCCATTGTTTTGGCCTCTGGTGAGAGCAGCAGATGGTGATAGCAGAGTGGGCAGAAGAGTAGTGAACCAGGAAGCAGAGAGAGGGGCTGCGCCTAAACTCAGGCTTTGGGAACCAACCATCTCATGAGAACTACCTTCCAAGGTCATACCACCAGTCACATAAGGACTTCCCACTACGCCCACCTCCTAACCACTATAATTGGATTAAGTTCCCACTCTCCTAGTACCATCAACACATGTCTTTGAGGTCAAAGGTCCTGCATGAGCTTGGGAGCCAAATCATATTTGAAGGAGGTAGTCGATATGAAGGCTGATGGTAACTGGTGACTGGGATCTACAGCCTTGCTCAAGTGCTCTCCATGACCCAATAGGTCGCTCATGCTAATCCAGCCTGGTTAGTGTGTGGCTCCTTCCCACTGTCTTCATGCAACTCAAAGACCATTCATTGTTTCAGGAAGGGCCACCATTCTTTCTTTCTTCTATTTTTGACTCAGTGCTATACCACAATGGTGGCCAATCACTCAATAAATAATTCTTTAGGTGTTTGTGCATAAATTTTGTAACTTTAGGCAAAGCCCTCAATCACTCTGGGTCTCATTTTCTTTCCTGAAAAGAAAATCAATTGACATTTCTCAGAATTTTGTGCCCATGAAATGAAAAAGTCTTAGTGCAGTAGGGAGATATCTCAGAAATCTGAAAACAGATGTACCACTCCTGGGAATTATCCAAACAAAATAAATTCAGCAGATGAAAGAGTTATCTGTACTCCCATGTTCACTGCAGTTCAATTCACAATAGCTAAGATAGGAACCAACCCAGTTTTCCACCAACTGATTACTGGATAAAGAAATTATGGTATATATACACTATGGAATACTACTTAGTGATTAAAAAAATGAAATCCTGTCTTTTGCAAAAAAGAAAAAAATGATGCAATTGGAAACCGTTATGCTTGGTAAAATAAGCCAGTCCCGAAAAGGAAGATGCCATATGTTTTCCCTGATCTGTGGTAACTAATAGAGTACCCAAAATGCAATGTATTGGCGTGAAATTGACATTTTGAAATTTGATGATCATTTACAGCCCTTGTCTCTACTGTTGAGGAACAGTTTTTTTCTTCACACTATTTGTTGAACTCTTTACTTAGTGGAGGGCTAATCTTATGACTATAAAGTAAGCTGAAAATGGATCTCTATAAAACTGAAGAGGGAATAGGAGAGGGAGAAGGAAGAAGGGTGGGAGCTTGGGCGGGAAGGAAAGGTGAGAATTATCACTACGTTCCTAAATCTGTGTGTATGGAAATCACACAGCTTAAATAAAATGTTTTTAAAAAGGAAAGAAACAGTCTTAGTAAAGGAACTGGATGGCTCATTTGATTCCTATGGTATATTAGCATATTGAAGTTTCTAAGAAGTTCTCTTGTAAGACACTTGTTTGGCTTTGCTTAACTTAGTATCCCATAAATTATTTGCTCTCAGAACTTTCTTCATGTCGTCCTCTCAGAACGAGTGTAAAAGCATTTGGAGAATGCTAGCCTAGACGATCTTTAAAGACTGCCCCAACCCTATCAGACACCTCCTTTCCCTTCTGCTTCTCTCTTCTTTTCACAAAGGATTTGAATGCCTAGCTCTCAGTTCAGTTAAGCTAAATGATTCCTTGAACTCCATAGTTTAAAAAAAAAATTGCTTGCATCTGGGTGATTGATCTGCTCGCCAGTCACATAGTTCATGGCATTTAACACACTTGCATGCCAGAGTACAGTAAGCTAAAAGCTTTTAGAGTGACTAATACTCCACTGTGATAGGACAGACGCTTCGGGTTTCAGCCAAATCTTGTAAATTTAGCAAAGAATATCAGAGCAACTCCTTCTGTTACCCTAAATGTCAGGGACTTTTACATTTTCATGAAGAACACTCAGGTCTTGGTTTTTAAAGGTCTTACATGAGCACTTTCATTGAAAATCATAAGGTTGGTCTACATTGAGAAGAGTGCTACAATTAGAGATATGCGAAAAGTTGACCTGGAGGCCTTTCATGGTCGTAGATATTGATTAGACCCAATCTTGGCATTCTAAAGTGGTGCTGGTTAGCATGTCTTAGGGTCAATATGCACACTTCCCCCCCCCCCACAACAAATTTTAAACATAACATATAATATATCTCCTTTCGTTACCATCTGACATGGAGCTAAGTGAACTATGCACTATTTGAGATCCCCAAAAGCATGTTGAGCAGAAAGATTAGCTTAATGTCTTATCTCTTAGAATTCACTATGAATTGCTTTCTCTCATAGCCTTGCCCTGGTTCTACTCCAGCATGAAATCCCTAGGAGCACCTGTGGAAGGTGGACGCATAGGCTCGGCATCTCAGGCGTATATCATTGTTAACATTCTGAGTGGACTAGTTTCAGTGCATTTGTTGAGTTTTGTTGTCTTGCCTTTGTTTTTATTTCCGACTTTTGTTCCTTTCACGTTAATGTCATCCTCAATTAATCCTTTCCCTGTCTCACCTAGAACTGACTTTTCATCCTGAATCCAGCTACAATGATAGCACAATACGATATAAATGAGTCCTTTTAACATGCTTGGACACAGAGACAATGAAGAATGTTTGAGAGCCGGCGTTGTGACTTAGTAGGCTAAGCTTCTGCCTGTGGCACCAGCATCCCACATGGGCACCGGTTTGTGTCCCGGCTGTGTCTGTTCTGGTCCAGCTCTCTGCTATGGCTTGGGATAGCAGTAGAAGATGGTCCAAGTGCTTGGGCCCCTGCACCCCATGGGAGACCCAAAAGAAGCTCCTGGCTCCTGGTTTTGGATCGGCCCAACTCTAGCTGTTGAGGCCATTTGGGGAGTGAACTGTGAATGGAAGACCTTTCTCTCTGTCTCCCCTTGTCTGTCTATAACTCTACCTCTCAAATAAATAAAAATAAAATCTTTAAAAAAAAAAAAGAATGTTGAGTACACGCACATAAACTAAGCAGGTGGCAATGGCCAAGGTTGTATTTCAACGAAACAGCCACATTTAAGCAAGACCTGCAGGCTGATTGCTCCAGCACAGTTTCAGGAACTCGCCTTGTCTATGAACTGCAGCTGCCCTGAGCTTGCTGAATTCAGTGCTCCTCTCAGAGAAGCCTTCGCTGGCTGCCTGAGCCCAGCCTCTTTGTTTGAGTTGATTCAGCTCCTATTGTCTGCACAATGTGCCAGACACGTACCGCCTCCTGGCATAGCATTACCTGCTTGTCTTGTGGGCTCGATTTTTACACAGGTATAGTCTTTGTAATTAGGCAAGGACTATGTCAACAAAATCTTTGTATCTCCCACTGTGCCTAGTATAAGGCAACAAGGAGATTCTTTCATAGATTCCATCAGATGGTGTAAAACGGGATAACCAAAAGCACCTATTTGAGTGAATTAGAAATTGAGATGGGACGTAACTGTTGAGTGTTGATGAGATCCAAAGAAGCGACTGAGAGGCAAAATGAAGATGGCGAACAAGGAAAGTTCAGCTTGTCCTGTGGATCTGGTTTAAATTAAACACCACCATTTCCTTTGTCCCACAAGGGTTTCAGAATTCCCCTGCTCACTGCATAATTAGCTACACTATTACATAAGTGACAGATTAGACAACAAGTCTTCCAAGAATCCCTAATGTCTCCATAAAACAATCAGAACAAATGTTCCAGAAATTGAGATGTGAAGCTCTTTCTTGTTGGTCTCTGTGCCTCTCACAGAGAATTTATAACAATGCTCAACTAACGTAAGAAGAAAGTTCTGCCAGAAACTTCTTTCCCCCTGCTCCTAACTCAATAGGACCCACAGCAGTCTTTGAAAAACTGAGTCTATGTTATAGACAGCCTGATGCCCTACTTGCAATGGTTTTAAAGTCAAACACACTCATCATTTATCACAAATGTGGGATTTTTAAAACAATTTATGCTTAACAGGGATTAGTTTGCTTTCTTTACATATTCATAACTTTTATTTATCTATTATATGTGACTATGTCTCTACCAATTTAAAAATTCATTTTTAAGAGGATAAGGGCTGGCATTGCAGCTCAATAGGCTAATCCTCCTTTTGCGGCGCCCGCACACCGGGTTCTAGTCCCGGTCGGGGCGCCCGATTCTGTCCCGGTTGCCCCTCTTCCAGGCCAGCTCTCTGCTGTGGCCAGGGAGTGCAGTGGAGGATGGCCCAGGTCCTCGGGCCCTGCACCAGCATGGGAGACCAGGAGAGGCACCTGGCTCCTGGCTACGGATCGGCATGGTGCGTGACCCACTGCGCGCCGGCTGCAGAGGCCGTTGGGGGGTGAACCAATGGAAAAGGAAGACCTTTCTCTCTGTCTCTCTCTCTCTGTCCACTCTGCTGTGTCCAAAAAAAAAAAAAAAAAGGATAAGGAGGGGCCGGCACCATGGCTCACTTGGTTAATCCTCTGCCTGCAGTGCCGGCATCTCATATGGGCACTGGTTTTAGTCCTGGTTGCTCCTCTTCCAGTCCAGCTCTCTGCTGTGGCCTGGGAAGGCAGTGGAGGATGGCCCAAGTGCTTGGGACCTGCACCTGCATGGGAGACCAGGAAGAAGCACCTGGCTCCTGGCTTTGGATCAGCACAGTGCCAGACGTAGCAGCCATTTGGGGAGTGAATCAATGGAAGGAGGACCTTTCTCTCTGTCTCTCTCTCTCTCACTGTCTATAACTCTACCTGTCAAATAAAAATTTAAGGAAAAAAAAAAGAGGAAAAGAGGATAAGGAGTGACTTCTTTTTTTAACTTTTATTTAAATATAAATTTCCAAAGTACAGCTTTTGGATTACAGTGGGTTTTTCCCCCATAACCTCCCTCCCACCCACAACCATCCCATCTCCCACTCCCTTTCCCATCCCAGGCATGGAAAGCCATGACACTGTGGTAAAAAAATAAAAATGACCTAAATGAAAGATCTCTGTGAGTGAGATCCCAGCAGAAAGAACGGGCCATCAAAGAAGGAGGTAGCTTTCTCTGAAGGGAGGAGAGAACTTCCACTTTGACTATGACCTTGTATAAAAAAGATCAGAGTTGGCAAACTCAAAAGGCTTCCATAGCCTTGGTAGCTCATGATAAGAGCCTTGGGTGATTACTGACGCCATAAACAAGTGTGTCAATTGTTAAATCAACAACAGGAGTCACTGTGCACTTACTCCCCATGTAGGATCTCTGTCCTTAATGTGTTGTTCTATGTGAATTAACAGAATAATTAGTACTCAAACAGTACTTTATACTTTGTGTTTCTGTGTGGGTGCAAACTGTTGAAATCTTTACTTAGTCTATACTAAATTTTCTGTATATAAAGATAATTTAAAATGAATTGCTTAATGTTAATATTTGAATGACCCTGATAACTGATACAGCAAATGGTTTCCTTTTAAAGGTGCAAATATAGTGAGGAGAATTTTCTCCCAAAAATAGTTACAAATAGTGCTGAGATGATTTAGAAACCATAATATTCCCAACTACTTGGGCCTGACCTCAAACTCATGAAATCCATCATCTTACATTTAAACTATAGCTATAATTTGGTCTAACGATTAATTGTAAATGTCCAGTTCCTTAGATAATTGGATGATGTATTTATGCTATAAACAGGGATAAATAAATGTTCGTCTACTATGTTTGTGAGACAGAATCCAAAATAATAATTACCAATGTAGTGGACTCTACCTTCAAAACCCTATCAGATAAGCTAAGTCTGTGGGTGGATCACTGAGGAGACCCACAAAGTTGTACAGTTACCTACAGCTGCAAAAAGTACTCCAAGAAATTGAGAGGGAAGTACAGAGTAGGTCAGCATTTATCTATCAGCTCTCTGTGCTTTCATATTCACATTGGCATGATGACGTTCATCAGGAGACTGAAGACTTATGTTCTGGTGCATGTAGCTCTGCCTTATCCCTGCCGATAGGCTTGGAAAACTCTATGTCCTGTCTCTGGATCCTAGATTCCTCTTTTCAAACAATGGGAAACACAAGAGATGTTTCTGTCTACTCTCCCATTCCCCTAGCTGTGTGTCACCCCCAAATCAGTTGAGGTTCTAGTGCTCCTCCATCTTCTCTTTCAGCAAGATCTTTCCCAGAATCTTTTGGGTCTTCCCAAGATGGCCTTCACTCAAAACATAACAACCAGTTCCTTTTTTGCTCCATACCAGGAGTCCTAGACCAAGCTACCAGTTCAATCTCTGCCTGGTGCCTTATCCTGAGATCCTAATTGAGCCCGAGACAAGCCTCAGGCTTCAGCTTGCCTGGAATGGATTTAAGATAAGGAGTTATGTGAAGATTTCTATTATAGGGATGGTTGGGACCCCCATGTCCTACATCAGAGTGCTTGACTGAGTTTGGTGCCTGCCTCCTGCTCCTGACTCCAGCTTCCTGCTAATGCAGACCCACAGAGGTAGTGGTGATAGTTTAACTAACTGAGTATCTGCCACTCACATAGATAACCTGGATTTGAGTTCCTGGCTTCTTGCTCCAACCTGGCCTAGTCCTTGCCCTTATAGGCATTTGCAAAGAGAATAAATGGTTGGAGGCTCTCTGTCTCTTAAATAAGTAAGTAAATAAATAAATAAATAAATTTAATTCTATTCTACTGTAGCACTGCAAAAGCCATCTTAGTTGGTTACCCATCTGGTCCTTCAGTTCCCTCTATGGCTTGTGTAGTTATGGGGTGGTCCCTGGGACTTCTGTGGTAACCCCTTCCATCTCTGGGTAGCTCTGATGGTTGAGCTAGAATCCACATTCCCAGTGCCGTTCCTTGTTCCATTCAGAATTCGAATCACTCTTTCACGCAAGAAATTATACACATATGTAAAGGAATTTTTTCTTTTCTGGCAAAAAAAGAAAAACCCACTTTTTTCTATTGTTTCTCATTGATGGTATCCAATTCTTCATTGTTTTCTCTCTGAACATCTCCAGTTTTTTCTAACTTGTTGGTAATTAATAATAATGGCTAATACCAATCCTTGTATTTGGGTTGATAATCTGCCAGCTTTTTTACAAACATATTAACAAAAGTCCAAACACAGAGTAAGAACAAAAGCACCAAGTATGACTAACTTCCCTACCCACAAGCCAGGTCACAGTGTCCCTGAAAGTCATCATTGGTGTTTGATGTGATTTTTCTTCAGTGAACCACTACTAGCTCCTGATGATTGCAGCTTCTTTTATTTATTTAATTAAAAGATTTTTAAATTATTTATTTGAAAGCTGGAGAGAGAGAGAGAAAGAGAGAGAGAGAGAGAGAATCTTTCACTCAATGTGCTGGCTTGCTACCCAGATGCCTGCAACAACTGGGGCTAGTGCAAGGCAAAGCCAAGAGCCCCAAACTCCATCCTGCTGTCCCACTGGGGTGGCAGTGATCCAAGTACTTGGGCCATCACCTGCTGCCTCCCAGTATAGGCATTAGCAGGAAGCTGGAATTGAAGTAGAGCCAGGGGCCAGCGCCGTGGCTCACTAGGCTAATCCTCCACCTTGCAGCGCCAGCACACCGGGTTCTAGTCCCGGTCGGGGCGCCGGATTCTATCCCGGTTGCCCCTCTTCCAGGCCAGCTCTCTGCTGTGGCCAGGGAAGGCAGTGGAGGATGGCCCAAGTGCTTGGGCCCTGCATCCCATGGGAGACCAGGAGGGAGCACCTGGCTCCTGGCTCCTGCCATCGGATCAGCGCGGTGCGCCGGCCGCAGCGGCCATTGGAGGGTGAACCAACGGCAAAGGAAGACCTTTCTCTCTGTCTCTCTCTCTCACTGTCCACTCTGCCTGTCAAAAAAAAAAAGAGAGAGAGAGAGAGAGAGGGAGAGAGAGAAGTGGAGCCAGGACTTGAAACTAGGCACTCTGATACAGGATGCAGGCATCCTGAGGGGTACCCTATCTACCGAACCAAGCACCTGCCCCTGAAGTCTGTCTCCACTTCTTTTAGATAATCTGTTCTAGCATTTGATCAAAATTCACTTTCATTCCCATTTCTGGAGATTGGAATAATACCTCCATTTTTTTAGTTTTCTTTGTTTTCTATAATTCTCTACAGATTAATAACAATGACTCAGTACTCTCACAGCATGTCTCATTTTTACCTTTTGATATGAAATGAACCAAGTGGTTAAAAGAATAAATGCATCCAACTATGTGCCTCCTTTCTACATAAACTTTCTACTTCTGAGGTTCCAGAATTCTGATTAGAGGGACACTGGTTGTTTGAGATGGCAGCCTTTATCAGCTTGAAATAGAAGATTCTACAACCTTCTTGGTTCATGCATGCTCCAAAAATACAAGGATACAAGGATTGTTTCCTGGCAGACTAGCCTCCGAGCATGTGCAGAAGAGTCATAGACAGGACCAGGAAGTGCAGGCAGATCAATGAGGAGTGAAACGGATGACAATTGTAATCTGTGTTTTGATACTTCCCAAGTGGCATCGCCCCCTAGAAAACTACATGAGGAAGTCTTCAAAAAATTCCTGGAAATGCACATTAGGAAAATAATATACATGGATCTCAAAATCCTGTTGCATCAAAATAAACTTACTTTCAAATTTCGTTTTCCCACGAGCTTTGTGAAGTCTGCCTCTGTCCTCCTCCACTCTGGTTTGGCGTCATCCATAGATCTCTCCTCCTGGGGAGAAGGCGTGTGTCTGCTGGTCAGGACTAAAGCACATCACCAAGTGAAGAATACCGTCACTGACACAGCACCTGTCCCCACACTGAGCCAATAGTTAACAGATCAATGAAAAGGACACATGTGACATAAACATTGACCATTCTTGACCTTATTTCACAAGGAGACGAATTAAGGAAAGTCGACCGCCTGTCCAGGCATACGCACTGGAAATCATTCTTATCACAACTAATCACATTGTTGAGGACAGGCAACAGTGATCTTTACCTATAAGATGGCAAGGGCAGATTCGGTTCTAAAAGAGTTTTATTGACATGCCATGGGAAGACACTGTGTTATTTATCTAAGTGAAGCATTGCATTTTCCTTTGTTCTTTCAACAGGTTAGTAATTACAGGAGTAGTAATTAGCCTTGACAGAGAGTACACAAAACCATAAACGGAGACCATGTGCACGGAGGGGACTCGCTGATGCCAAACTTATTATTTTCAGTCGGAGCTAATTATCCTTATTATACCGCATGACTCTTTCTTCTTGAATTATGAGTGGAAAACTGCTGAATAGAGCTTCTTTTTCCAAAGTGCCCTGCACTGTGGAGGGAAATGAAAATCACAATGAAAGGCTTGTTAGACAATGAGAGCGATCATCTATAAAGGCTTTTTTGCAGGGACTTCCTTTTTCCTGCGCCATAGAAATGGGAAGTGCTTATCAGAACATGATCAGAGTGCTTCTGTTTCTGTTTTCTTTTTTAGCACAGGAATGAAGGAAGGGAAAGAACCAGACTCTGCCCAGCCTTCATGCAGAAGCAAACCAGCAGGAAGAAAGACGGAAAGTCTTGAATTTTCCTACAGAGACAGCGAAGCACGGGGAGCCGAGTGGGGGCTATGTTTAGACACAGAGGCATAAGGAATTGGCATTTACAAATGCATGCAATTAAATCCCCACTGGCCAGCCCCTTCAGTGAGAGGAAAGCTACTTGGGATCCTGGCCGGCCCAAATGCCACCTGCGAACTGATCTGGGAAGAGATTTGCGTTTGGAACCCAGTTACCATGCAATCCTTTCTCTTTTTTCCCTTCTCAGTCACCCCCTCCCACTATAGTGATGCATCTGAGCAGATTTCCACAGATGGTGCATGCTTTTATGAGCTCAGTCCTGAAATTTGGTTTGAAATTTCCCGAGTGTCCTCCGTGCTTCTCTCTTTGCAACAGATGCACTTAAATGTTAGCAAAGTATTTGTGGCCTGTGCTCCAACCAGAGCTAGAGAGGAGAGCTGCGGGGCTGTCACAACCAAGGGGAGCTGAGCTCACAACCCGGCACGGGGACCCATGATGGCAACTGTGCGGGCTGTGGGAAGAGGGCTTGGGTCCTGTGGGCACAGCTGCTGGGTCACATAAAACCAACTAAAGCTCAAGACTGTTCCCGTCAATGAGCATTACGTCCAGTGATCCTGGAGAAAATACATTAATTAGCCTGTCATGCCTACTCTCCCGCAAGACAACATCTTCTCAATTGCTACTGGATTTCAGAGCGACAGGATATAGAAGTTCACAAGAGTTCAAGAGGAGGCAGTTTCTTTTTAAGGACACCGGGCTCTGTAAGGTGATACCACCTAAGAATACAACATTGGCTCCAGGATAAGGAGTGAGTCAGCCCTTTTTTATTTAGTATATCAACAGTTCTATGTTCATTTAAGTCGGACAAAAATATGCTTAAATGGAAAGTTAAGGGCTCTCCATGTGGGTTTAGAAATGTCAGCCCAGTTAAGCAAGCAATTAATGATTGCACAATGTTATCTTCCTCTAATGCAACCATCACAAGGGGTATAGGCAATTTCCCAAAGGCTGCACAAGCATGATATAATTAAGTAACGCAGCATGTACTGGAGGAGCAACCTCAGTGGTTCAGCTGGGAAAACAATCCTGTTTCTGCTTGTGGACTTGTTACAGAGGTCAGATGTGCCACTGGCCACACTAGCCCCAGTCTGGTGGTTCTAAGGAATTCATAATTTGTCACATGATGTACATTCTTCCATCCTCAATAGAAAGCTAGTCTCGTCACCCATCTTAATGGTACTTCACCTTTCCCATAGACTCCGTTCATTTATTGGAAAGGTGGAGTGACAGAGAATGAGGGAAATTTTCTACTCTCTGGTTCATTCACCAAATGCCTATTACAGCCCAGGCCAAAGGCAAGAGCCCAGAACTCAATCTGGGTCTCCCACAAGGATGTCAGAAAACCCAAGTGTTTTTGCCATCATCCACTGCCTCCCAGGCACATTAGCAGGGAGCTGGATTGGACGTACAGAGTGGCAGGGACCCAATCAATCCTCCAATGTGGCCTGTGTGCGCCCCACACAGTGGTTTAACCTCCTGGGCCACAATGTCTGTCCCATGAAAAGACTCTTTTCATTAATATGCTCATATCTCAATGTCACTAAGTCTAAAGTATTTTACTATCATTATCCTTTTATTTAACTTGATGATCCTTAAACCTCTGCACCTGAATACAGAAAATAGCTTTTCTTTTTTAAGATTTATTTATTTATTTGAAAGTCAGAGTGGCTTTTTTAAGATTTATTTATTTATTTGAAAGTCAGAGTTACACAGAGAGAAGGAGAGGCAGAGAGAGAGAGAGAGAGAGAGAGGTCTTATATCCGCTGATTCACTCCCCAAATGGCCGCAACATCTGGAGCTGTGCCAATCAGAAACCAGGAGCTTTCTCCTGGTCTCCCACACAGGAGCAGGGGCCCAAGGACTTGGGCCATCTTCTACTGCTTTCCCAGGCCATAGCAGAGAGCTGAATCGGAAGCGAAGCAGTCAGGACTTGAACCAGAGCCCTATGGGATGTCGGCAGTGCAGGCAGTGGCTTTACCCACTACACCACTGTGCGGGCCCCCTAATAGCATTTCTCAAGAGATTAAACTGATACCCAGTTTTTATATACACACAAGATATTTCTTTTTTTTTAAACTTTTATTTAATGAATATAAATTTCTAAAGTACAGCTTATGGATTACAATGGCTTCCCCCCCCCCCCCATAACGTCCCTCCCACCCGCAACCCTCCCCTTTCCCACTCCCTCTCCCATTCCATTCACATCAAGATTCATTTTCGATTCTCTTTATATACAGAAGATCAGTTTAGCATACATTAAGTAAAGGTTTCAACATTTTGCTCCCACACAGAAACATAAAGTGAAAAATACTGTTTGAGTACTAGTTATAGCATTAAATCTCAATGTACAGCACACTAAGGACAGAGATCCTACATGAGGAGTAAGTGCACAGTGACTCCTGTTGTTGACTTAACAAATTGACACTCTTGTTTATGGCATCAGATATCACCCTAGGCTCTTGTCGTGAGCTCCCAAGACTATGGAAGCCCCCTGAGTTCACCGACTCTGCTCTCCTCCCTTCAGAGAAAGGTACCTCCTTCTTTGATGACCCATTCTTTCCAATGGGATCTCACTCGTGGAGATCTTTCATTTAGGTTTTTTTTTTTTTCCCCCAGAGTGTCTTGGCTTTCCATGCCTGAAATACTCTCATGGGCTTTTCAGCCAGATCCGCATGCCTTAAGGGCTGATTCTGAGGCCAGAGTGCTGTTTAGGACATCTGCCATTCTACGGGTCTGCTGTGTATCTCACTTCCCATGTTGGATCATTCTCTCCCTTTTTTATTCTATCAGCTAGTATTTGCAGACACTATTCTCGTTTATGTGATCCCTTTGGTTCTTAGTCCTATCATTATGATCAATTGTGAACAGAAATTGATCACTGGGACTAGTGAGATGGCATTGGTACATGCCACCTTGATGGGATTGAATTGGAATCCCCTGGTATGTTTCTAACTCTACCGTTTGAGGTAAGTCAGCTTGAGCATGTCCCGAATTGCACATCTCTTCCCTCTCTTATTCCCACTCTTACATTTAACAGCGATCACTTTTCAGTTAAGTTTCAGCACTTAAGAAGAATTGTGTATTGATTACAGCATTCAACCAAAAGTATTAAGTAGAACAAACAAAAAAAATACTAAGAGGGATAACATATTAAGTTGCTCATCAACAGTCAGGGTGAGGGCTGATCAAGTCACCGTTTCTCATAGTGTACAATTCATGACGCACCTTTGAACTGTTTGACCTCTATGGCATCATGATCACAACATTAAAAAAAAAAAAAAAACAATCAGGGGCCAGCGTGGTGGCGCAGCAGGTTAAAGCCTTGGCCTGAAGCGCCAGCATCCCATGTGGGTGCCAGTTCTAGTCCCGGCTGCTCCTCTTTCGATCCAGCTCTCTACTATGGCCTGGGAAAGCAGTGGAAGATGGCCCAAGTCTTTGGGCCCCTGCACCCATGTGGGAGACCCAGAAGAAGCTCCTAGCTCCTGGCTTTGGATCGGAACAGCTCCGGCCGTTGCGGCCACCTGGAGGAGTGAGCCAGCAGATGGAAGACCTCTCTCTTTGTCTCTACCTCTCTCTGTAACTCTGTCTTTCAAATAAATAAAATAAATTTTAAAAAAATCAGTCATTTGGTAAAAATTACTTCCAAATAATTTGGTTAAGATTATTTATTTGATTGATTGATTGATTGATTGATAGCACACTCAGGACAGAGAGCTCCCTTCCCCCCATTCCCTCCCCAAATGCCAGGAGCTGCGAACCCAATCTAGGACTCCCACATGGGAGGCAGGGACCCAGTCACCTTAGCCATCATCTGCACCTACTGTGCACATTAGCAGGAAGCTGGAGTTAGCCATGCCTCTTACTCAGGTACTTCAGTCTGAGATGCAGGCATACCAGCTGGTGATTTAATTGGCAGGCCAAACTGCAGCCCCTAATTGTGCCGTGTATTTTTGTGTGACCACTCATTTTTTCCTTTTTGAGGTGGTGGAGGGGACAGAAGTTTGGTCCAGAGATTGGTTCCAAGCATGCACACTATCAGTGCTACCACTTTGACCCTTCACCTTTGCTTCTTGAAGAAGCATGTGGGAAAATGCAATTGAAAGACAAGCTTATTTGGGGCCAAAAAAAAAGTTTTTATCTTTACACGAGTTTTTTGTAGTATGAATTTTCTATAAATTTTGGAACACCTCTGGTAAGCATGGATTTCAAACTTTTCTTGGAATGCCAGCACCCCATATCAGAGCACTGGTTCAAGTCCTGGCTATTCCACCTCCAATCCTGCTCCCTGCAAATGCCCCTGGGAAAACAGCAGGTGATGGTACTTGGGCCCCTGCCACCCATGTGAGAGACCTGGATGGAGCTCCAGGCTCTTGGCTTCTGCCTGGCCCAGCCATGGCTATTGCAGGCATTTGGAGAGTGAACCAGCAGATTTCTCTTTCAAATAAATACATAAATCTTAATAAGAATCAAAGAAAATAAAGATGCTCTGAATGGAGAATGATTTTTTTAAAACCCAGATCTGGTTGTATTTCCTATCTGCCGAAACCCTTTGAGAGGCTCCGCTGCTCTTAGGATATTTTTAATTTATTTATTTTGCTTGTTTTAGATTTATTTATTTGAAAGGCAGAGTTACAGAGAGAGACAGGAAAGATAGAGAGATCTTCCATCTGCTGGTTCACTCCCTAAATGACTGCAATGGCTGGGCCAGGACAAAACCAGGAGCCAGAAGCTTCCTATATGTGTGCAGGGGCCCAAAGACTTGGGTCATCCTCTGTTGCTTTCCCAGGCCACTAACAGGGAACTGGATCGGAAGTGGAGCAGCCAAGACTCCAACAGGCTCCCATATGGGATGCCAGAACTGTGAACAGCGGCTTAACCCACTACGTCACAATGCTGGCCCCCGCTCTTAGGATAAAGGTCAAAGCTTACAACATGGCTTTGTGAGGCCCTTTGTGATTGTGCCTTGCCTACTTTTCTCAACAAACACCGATCTCTAAGTGAAAGCATTCCTCTGCCTGGGATGTTCCTCCCTCCCCTCCACCACTCCCACAGCTAACACCCACACACCCTGACAAATCCGACTTCCACGCCGCTTCCCCTTGGAAGTCTTCCCAGTTCCTGCACGCCTGAGTCTGGTGTCCCCCTGGTCTGATACCACAGGCCAGTGGCTTGCTTTTCGTAGTTTCTGTCCAATCACCTCTTTCCTCCCCCCTCGTTACGAAGAGGGATTGTGAGTGTTAAATGTACCGTGATTGCATAGCACTGGTACCCACACGTAATTCATTTAGGTGACAAATCTTACTGGTGGGTCTGTGCGTGTGCAATGCTCAGGCCTCCATCATGTGAGTGACACAGCTCAAATGGACTCGTCATTTAAAATTTAGATTTAGCCTCATCCAAACACACAGCGCACCACACAGTCAGGCTTATTCTATTAGCTTGCGTCAGTAGGAAATTCTAGGTGGGGGGTCAAGGTTTGGAGCATCTGTCAATAACTTTATACAAGTTGGTCTTTGCTATTCACCACAGAACGTCTTTGTAAGTGGAGCTAATGAGAGGCAAGCTGGTGAAAAGGGGTAGGAGACTTCTCCTAATGCTATATTTGCATAGCAAGCACACTGCTTATTTATTCATTCCGGATGGTTTGGGAGAAGAAAGAAGCGCAACCATCAAGCCACAGCAGCGCCCCCTCCCGGCCATGCGGCTGCCAGGCTCCCCCGGGCTCCTGATTAATATGGGGAGCCAGATTCCCAGGAATTCCAGAACACGGGCACAGCGACAGGACGTTGTCGGCACATATTTTGTAACGCGATCCTGCCAGATGGAGCGGCTCCCCGATAAGCATCAACACCTGAAATTCAGATTTTCTGATTAAAGAAATGGGGCTTTGTGTTATTTGTTGACAGTGATGAGTGATCATCATGTTTAAATCTCCTCGCAAACGGTGTCTGCCAAAATAGCTCCACTCAGGTTTCCAGCCTGATCAGAAGAGTAACTCCTGACGCTACTAGATTTTTAAACAGCGGAAATGCAGTGCAGAGGGATTTATGCCCACGGAAATTTAGAGATCTTGTTAAGTAGATTCCTCAACAATAAAAATGAGAGGGCCCGGTTTTGTTTATGCTCCAAGTGTATTGTTTGCTTGGCTGAAAGTCAGGTTGCCATCAACTGATGGAAGAAAACATGAGTCAATGACTAAGAAAACTTTAAAAGGCCTGGGTAGAGATAAAGCGTCCAGCTTTCTGAGTGGCTGCTGCCTAGTTAAAATAACACGCACTAGTATTTCACCGGCGTTACCCAGAATGCTAAAGGCGGTAGGAGGTTGGCCTCCTCATTCTTGTTAGCGGTTTTAGCTCAGCTGTGACCCTCTACTGCAAATGTTAAGATCAGCTGGCCCCTTTTTATTCTAATGATCTTGCTCCCCGGGTCTCAGCTGCCACAAAACCAATGAATAGAAGCAAGGTTTCCTTTTCTGGGAGTATGAGGAGTCTGCTCATTTCTCCAATGCGGTAGGTTAATTATTTTAGTGCGCCAACCTACTTATTCTAAAGATATGAAGACAATGAATGTGCATGAAGAAAATGTATTGACTGGCCTATGGAGCTACAGCATTCTTCCCGCAGGAGAGAGGTCTGAGGTCGGTGTTTTGAAATGTTTTATCCCCAAACCATCGGCCGTGCTGTTCATGTTGTTACAGTGGAGACGTTACATCCCAGAATACCCCCATCAGGAGCGCCTGTGCAGGCAAGTAAGACCAGGGAGAGAATGTGAAGTTCTAGAACTTGCTGTTTTCTTACACCTCCAAGTGCCCAGTCTATGTCAGCACCCAGGACGTGAAGAGAGTAGATAGACTAGGCAGTTACCCAGGATGCCCTTGGGCTTGACAAGCATTGTAAAGCAAAACAGACAACACCTGTGTGCTCAGAGTCTCCCACTCTCATTAGTGGCCTGAGGCTCCAGCTTCCTAGAAGGAGTCACTGAAGTTCAGGTTACCCCTGCTAAGAGTGTCCTTAATGGCTTCGTCCCCTCGCTTCCCGACACTTCTGCTCTGGTTTCCTTTTTTTTTTTTTTTTTCTGATAGGCAGAGTTAGAGAGAGAGACAGAGAAAGGTCTTCCTTCCGTTGGTTCACCCCCCAAATGGCTGGCTGCTATGGCTGGCGCGCTGCGCTTATCTGAAGCCAGGAGCCAGGTGCCTCCCCCTGGTCTCCCATGTGGGTGCAGGGTCCAAGGACCTGGGCCATCCCCCACTGCCTTCCCAGGCCACAGCAGAGAGCTGGACTGGAAGAGGAGCAACCAGGACAGAACCTGTGCCTTAACTGGGACTAGAACCCGGGGTGCCGGCGCCGCAGGTGGAGGATTAGCCTAGTGAGCCATGGCGCCGGCCCTGGTTTCCTTTTCCTTAGGACTAAGCCACAACCCTGAAGCCACAGATCCCAAGAGATGGGGGGCGGGGTTTGAACAGTGATTGGACATCAAGAGACGAGTCCTATGTGACATGAGGGGACAAATGGCTCCTCTTCTGGAAGTAGATGGGCCCACAGCTGCCCTGACTGAAGAACCGGCCCTTAGAAGCAAGGTGGCTAGTGCAGTCACCAAACACCTGTGAGATTCCTTCACAAGAATGAAACCGTATCCTTCCTTCTCCAAATTACTCTTTTTATGAGTGGTGTCAACGGCTTGGTGACGAATCTGAGGGCTGCGTCTAACATTAAGTCTCGTCCAAGCCGAGCAGAAACTCTGGTTCTGAACATGCTGACTTCTAAGTATTTAAGTATTTATTATTTACTGAGATCATGTATTTAACTTAGTTGCCATGTGTCTTTTTGTCCTTTTAGAAAATATATACAAGTTTTATTTTTATTGATTTGAAAGGTGGAACAACAGAAAGACAGGTGGAGAGAGCGAGAGAGATCTTCTATCCTCTGATTCATTCCCCAAATGCCCACAACAGCCCAAGCTGGACTAGGCTGAAACCACAAGTCCAGAATTCCATGTCTCCCATGTGGGTGGCAGGAACCCAAGTATTTGGACCGTCCTGTGCTGTCTCCCAGGGTGCGCATTAGCAAGAAGCTGGGTTGAAAGTGAAGGCGGGACTCCATCCCAGGCACTCAGCTCTGGGATGCAGGTGCCCAAGCAGTGGCTTAAGGCACCCACCCCTTCCTTAATTATTTATTTGTATATCCTGAATAGGATAATAACTTCTCTTTGTTTGCTTTACTCTAATTGATCCTTTTACATAAAGTTCTGGAGTTTCTTTCAGATTTGGGAGTTAAATAAAATAAGCCCATAGGAAATTGTGGGTTTTTTTTCTTTTTTTAAACTTTTATTTAATGAATATAAATTTCCAAAGTACAGCTTATGGATTACAATGGCTCCCCCCCCATAACGTCCCTCCCACCCCCAACCCTCCCCTTTCCCACTCCCTCTCCCCTTCCATTCACATCAAGATTCATTTTTGATTCTCTTTATATACAGAAGATCAGTTTAGCATACATTAAGTAAAGGTTTCAACATTTTGCTCCCACACAGAAACATAAAGTGAAAAATACTGTTTGAGTGCTAGTTATAGCATTAAATCTCAATGTACAGCACACTAAGGACAGAGATCCTACATGAGGAGTAAGTGCACAGTGACTCCTGTTGTTGACTTAACAAATTGACACTCTTGTTTATGGCATCAGATATCACCCTAGGCTCTTGTCGTGAGCTCCCAAGACTATGGAAGCCCCCTGAGTTCACTGACTCTGATCATATTTAGACAAGGCCATGGTCAAAGTGGAAGTTCTCTCCTCCCTTCAGAGAAAGGTACCTCCTTCTTTGATGACCCATTCTTTCCACTGGGATCTCACTCGCGGAGATCTTTCATTTAGGTCTTTTTTTTCTCCCCCAGAGTGTCTTGGCTTTCCATGCCTGAAATACTCTCATGGGCTTTTCAGCAGGATCTGCATGCCTTTAGGGCTGATTCTGAGGCCAGAGTGCTGTGGGGGTTTTTTTGTCATTTTTCCCCCAGTGATTTTTTTTTAATTTCCATTGTCAAGCCTGAAGCATCATTTCTTCACAGCTGTCAAATGTGGGGGGGGGGGGGGGTGAGGAGTTATTTGACTTTTACTCTCCCTATAAAATTATAGTGGATCAGTTATAAGCATTTTTAAGTTGTACTTATGTCTTTATTTGAAAGGAAGAGTGAGAAAGAGAAGGAGAGAAAGAAAGAGACTGTGCTTCCATTTGCTGGTTCACTCGCCAAACGCCTGCAACAGGTGCACCACATGAAGGGCATCCTCTGTTCCCTCCACCACCACCAGAGTCTGCATTAGCAGGAATTTGGATCAGAAGCAGAAACATTCTGGATATGGGATATGCATGTCTCATGCAGCAACCAACTTAACACACTTGGCCACAATATGAACCCCAAGATGTAAATATTTTGAACTATACCATTCCGTAATTTAAAAGATTAACTTGCAAAAACATATATGACACAAATCAAACTACTTGGAGAAATGTTGTGGTACAGCAGATTAAGCTGCAGCCTGCAAAGCCCGCATCCCATGAGGGCGCTGGTTCGTGTCCAGGGTGCTCCACTTCCTATCCAGCTAACGGGCCTAAGAAAAGCAGCAGAAGATGGTCCAAATGCTTGGATCCCTTCCACCCATGTGGGAGACCCAAATGGAGTTTCTGGCTCCTGGCTTTGTCTTGACCCAGCCCTGGCCGATGTGGCCATCTGGGAAGTGAACCAGTAGACGGAAGATCTCTCTCTGGCTTCGGATCAGCGTGGTGCGCCGGCCGCACTGCGCCAGCCACAGTGGCCATTGGGGGGTGAACCAACGGTAAAGGAAGACCTTTCTCTCTGTCTCTCTCTCTCACTGTCCACTTTGCCTGTGAAGGAAGGAAGGAAGGAAGGAAGGGAGGAAGGGAGGAAGGGAGGGAGGGAGGGAGGGAGGAAGGAAGGAAGGAAGGAAGGAAGGAAGGAAGGAAGGATGGATGGATCCTGGCAAAAAAAAAAAAAAGACCAGCATAGTATTTTTGCATATTTTAAGCACTGAGTAAAATGATCTTGTAATCTCTCATCATGACAGAAAGTCAATGGAATCCCTGAGAGGAAAGTTATTACCATTTACTTTCTCCGCCACTTGCTACATCCTTGGACATCAGCCTGGAAGGCGTCTCTGAAGGTACTTAGCACTAATTAGCACTTTCTATAAAGATCGCCATTTGTGGAACTACTTATAGGGGAGCCAGGCTTCTCTTAAAGGGTGCTGAGAATTCTGTAGTGGTTCATAGAGAAACTTTGCCCTTTAAAGATAAGTTTCATAAAAAACAAAACTTTTCTAAAAAAAAAACACAGTGGGGACATTTATAACAATTTCTGAGAATTAAGTGCACATTCCAGAAAGCTTATTAACTGCATGGTGTGGTGAGAGAACCGGACTGAGAGCCAGGAGACTTTACACTCTGGCCCCGGCTCTGCTAGGCACTAGTGGTGGCTCTGGGCCCAGAAGCTCGGTTTTGAAGCCTCATTTTCTTTACCTAGAAAATGCAGATGACGCCTTCCTTCTCTGGCCAGGTTTCTGGGGGGATAAAGTGAAGGAATTGACGCCAAGTGCTCTGAAAAGCTGAAACCGCCGAGCATACATGAGACTTGGTTATGGAAATTATCCAGACGCTGAGACGTCTGAGGCCAGTGGAAAGCAAGCGTTTGTTTACCTGTAAGAATCGTGCCTGAGAAGTTGAGGCCGTACATTCTATGGTTGTTCATCTTTTATTTTAAAACATACAGATTCGCAGGGGCTGGGCTATGGCATAATAGGCTAAGCCTCTGCCTACAGTGCTGGCATCCCATATGGCCTCCAATTCCTGTCCTGGCTGCTCCTCTTCCCATTCAGCTCTCTGCTATGGCTTGGGAAAGCAGCAGAGCATGGCCCAAGTCCTCGGGTCCCTGCACTCTGGTAGGAGACCCAGAAGAATCTCCTGGCTCCTAGTTTCTGATCAGCTCAACTCCAGCCATTGTGGCCATTTGTGGAGTGAACCAGCAGACAGATGACCTTTCTCTCTGTCTCTCCTTCTCTCTGTCTATAACTCTTCCTCGCAAACAAATAAGCAAAATGTTCTAAAAATTAAAAAAAATAGATTCTCAACCATTTTTTTAATGACTGGCCTTCTCTGCACTTTTTCTGTGACCTCTGGAAGAGACATGTTGAGAGTTTCTGGGATTCACTATAGTCAGCTCCTAACTCCAGGGGATAAAATGATACAGGGCTACAAATTCAACCAACAGCTTTTTCTGGAAATTCAACTTAACACGACCCTTGCCAAGGTTAGAACGGTTTCTCGTCTTGACTTTTCTTTTTGGTTTTCCCCCTTTGAAATTACCCAAGCAAAACATGATTGTGGCAGAAAATCTGAAACACAGAGAGGACGTAGAGGAAAAGAAAATGAAATCACATATAATCTCATCTTCTTAAAAAAGTTTCCTTAATCAAGTAGAAAAGACACCTCTTGATGCCTCCCATCGCAATGCCCAGGGCTCACCTCTGCTTTCCCCAGAAACATGTGTATCCTTTCTCACTGATCTCAACTCTGCCAGCTGTCAGTCAGACACCCATGTAGGAACAATAATTAAATCCATTGCTTTGTAGTTTTCCAACGTTCAATCCTATAAAAACCATAGCTTTCCACACACGCCTTCCATTTTGTCCATTGAAAGCTGCATTTTTAGTGAACAGCTTACTAACTCGATTTACAACCTTTATGTATTTCGACAGATGGTGAGTGGCCTGAATTTGTACAGTGGCCGCAGGCTTTACAAATGTTAGGGTGGAGCTGCATCAGGGAGCCTGCACCAGCCTAGGACCCTCAGGCTTCTGCCCCACTTGCACTCTAGAACCCCTCAGAACACCGAGATGTTGCTCCTACCCCCAAGCCCTTCCTGGAAATGCTGATGTGAGGGAGGAAAAAGGATAGGAAGTAGCAAGTAGATGAAGTCGCAATCCATTGCCTTCCTGCCCCAGTAATGACTAAACTTCTAGCATGATCAGACTGCATTCTAGGAGCTGCAGTCCTTTTCTGTGTCTGTGCACCATGAGCTTGTGAGGGCATTGGCTGGCTCATGCACAAGAGGAACTTGGGAAATAGTGGTTGAAGGGACTGAGGAGTGAATGAACAGATGAGTGAAAAAGAGAGCCCCTTAAGAGTGGGCATTTGGCTCAGCAGTTAAGATGCTGCCAGGGACTTATGCATCCTCTATCAGATACCTGGGTTCAGTCCCATGTCAATGCAAACCCTGCAAGGCAGCAGGAACCTTGGGACCTTGCCACCTCCATGGGACACTTGGGTGGAAGTTCTGCCTCTTGGCTTCTGCCTGGCCCTGCCCCTGCTATTACAGGCATTTAGGAGTGAACCAGCAGGTACAAGTTCTCTATATCTGGTTCTGTCTGTGTGTCTCTCTGCCTTCCAAATTAAAAAAAAAAAAAGAAATTTTTAAAAAATAAAAGAAAAAGAAAAATTCCATGACCCTGAAGTGGAAATAGAGAATGATTTCTGGACCTCATAAGCTGACTAAAACATTTTGAGTAAGGGTCCTTGGCTACCTGTTTTCACACGCATGTCTTCTAATATATTTATTTTTTTTTTATTTTTATTTATTTATTTATTTATTTATTTATTTTATCTTTTATTTAATGAATATAAATTTCCAAAGTACGTCTCATGGGTTACTATGGCTTTCCCCCCCATACCGTCCCTCCCACCCACCACCCTCCCCTTTCCCACTCCCTCTCCCCTTCCATTCACATCAAGATTCATTTTCGATTATCTTAGTATACAGAAGATCAGCTTAGTATACCTTAAGTAAGGATTTCAACAGTTTGTTCCCACACAGAAACATAAAGTGAAAAATAATAGATGATTTTTTTTTAAATGATGATGAAATCAGATCAGACCTATTGTCATGTTTAATCCCAGTGAGAGTCAAGTTGGGAATTGATAGTTTCTTTTCTTTTTTTTTTTTTTTAACAGAAGATCAGTTTAGTGTACATTAAGTAAAGATTTCAACAGTTTGCACCCCCATAGAAACACAAAGTGAAATATACTGTTTGAGTACTCGTTATAGCATTAAGCCTCAGTGTACAGCACATTAAGGACAGAGATCCTACATGAGGAGTAAGTGCACAGTGACTCCTGTTGTTGACTTTACAAATTGACACTCCTGTTTATGGCATCAGTAATCTCCCTATGCACCAGTCATGAGTTTCCAAGGCTATGGAAGCCCCTTGAGTTCTCCGACTCTTATCTTGTTTAGACAAGGTCATAGTCAAAGTGGAGGTTCTCTCCTCCCTTCAGAGAAAGGCACCTCCCTCTTTGAAGACCTGTTCTTTCCACTGGGATCTCACTCACAGAGATCTTTTTGCCAGAGTGTCTTGGCTTTCCATGCCTGAAATACTCTCATGGGCTTTTCAGCCAGATCCGAGTGCCTTTAGGGCTGATTCTGAGGCCAGAGTGCTATTTAGGACATCTGCCATTCTATGAGTCTGCTGAGTATCTCACTTCCCATGTTGGATCACTCTCCCCTTTATTTATTCTATCGGTTAGTGTTAGCAGATACTAGACTTGTTTATGTGCTCCCTTTGACTCTTAGTCCTTTCATTATGATCAATTGTGAACTGAAATTGATCACTTGGAATAGTGAGATGGCATTGGCACATGCCACCTTGATGGGATTGAATTGGAATCCCCTAGTATGTTTCCAACTCTACCAATTGGGGCAAGTCAGCCCGAGCATGCCCCAAATTATACATCTCTTCCCTCTCTTATTCCCACTTTTATGTTTAACAGGGATCACATTTCAGTTAATTTTCAACACTTAAGAATAACTGTGTGATAATTACAGAATTAAGCCAGTCATATTAAGTAGAACAGACAAAAAAAAAAATACTATGAGGGATAATGTATTAAGTTGTCCATTAGCAGTCAGGGCTATGCTGATCAAGTCACCATTTCTCATAGTGTCCATTTCACTTCAGGAGGTTTCCTTTTTGGTGTTCAGTCAGTTGTCACCGATCAGGGAGAACATATGGTATTTGTCCCTTTGGGACTGGCTTACTTCACTCAGCATGATGTGTTCCAGATTCCTCCATTTTGTTGCAAATGACTGGATTTCGTTGTTTCTTACTGCGGTATAGTATTCTAAAGAATACATATCCCATAATTTCTTTATCCAGTCTACCATTGATGGGCATTTAGGTTGGTTCCAGGTCTTGGCTATTGTGAATTGTGCTGCAATAAACATTAGGGTGCAGACCGCTTTTTTCTTTATCAATTTAAACTCCTTTGGGTAAATTCCAAGGAGTGGGATGGCTGGGTCGAACGGTAGGGTTATATTCAGGTTTCTGAGGAATCTCCAGACTGATTTCCATAGTGGCTTAACCAGTTTGCATTCCCACCAACAGTGGGTTAGTGTCCCTTTTTCCCCACATCCTCGCCAGCATCTGTTGTTGGTAGATTTCTGTATGTGAGCCATTCTAACCGGGGTGAGGTGAAACCTCATTGTGGTTTTGATTTGCATTTCCCTGATTGCTAGTGACCTTGAACATTTTTTCATGTGCCTGTTGGCCATTTGGATTTCCTCTTTTGAAAAATGTCTATTGAAGTCCTTGGCCCATCTCTTAAGTGGGTTGTTGGTTTTGTTTTTGTGGAGTTTCTTGATCTCTTTGTAGATTCTGGTTATTAACCCTTTATCTGTTGCATAGTTTGCAAATATTTTTTCCCATTCTGTCGGTTGTCTCTTCACTCTCCTGACTGTTTCTTTTGCAGTACAGAAACTTCTCAATTTGATGCAATCCCAATAGTTGATTTTGGCTTTGACTGTCTGTGCCTCCCGGGTCTTTTCCAGAAATTCTTTGCCTGTGCCAATATCTTGAAGGGTTTCTCCAATGTTCTCTAATAACTTAATGGTGTCAGGACGTAGATTTAGGTCTTTAATCCACGTTGAGTGGATTTTTGTGTAAGGTGTAAGGTAGGGGTCTTGCTTCATGCTTCTGCACGTGGAAATCCAGTTTTCCCAGCACCATTTATTGAATAGACTGTCCTTGCTCCAGGAATTAGTTTTAGATCCTTGATCAAATATAAGTTGGCTGTAGATGTTTGGGTTGATTTCTGGTGTTTCAATTCTGTTCCATTGGTCTATCCATCTGTTTCTGTACCAGTACCATGCTGTTTTGATTACAACTGCCCTGTAGTATGTCCTGAAGTCTGGTATTGTGATGCCTCCGGCTTTGTTTTTGTTGTACAAGATTGCTTTAGCTATTCGAGGTCTCTTGTGCCTCCATATGAATTTCAGCATCATTTTTTCTAGATCTGCGAAGAATGTCTTTGGTATCTTGATTGGGATTGCATTGAATCTATAAATTGCTTTTGGGAGAATGGACATTTTGATGATGTTGATTCTTCCAATCCATGAGCATGGAAGATTTTTCCATTTTTTGGTATCCTCTTCTATTTCTTTCTTTAAGGTTTTGTAATTTTCATCGTAGAGATCTTTAACGTCCTTGGTTAAGTTTATTCCAAGGTATTTGATTGTTTTTGTAGCTATTGTGAATGGGATTGATCTTAGCAGTTCTTTCTCAGTCATGGCATTACTTGTGTATACAAAGGCTGTTGATTTTTGTGCATTGATTTTATATCCTGCCACTTTGCCAAACTCCTCTATGAGTTCCAATAGTCTCTTAGTAGAGTTCTTTGGATCCTCTAAGTACAGAATCATATCGTCTGCAAAGAGGGATAGTTTGACTTCTTCCTTCTTGATTTGTATTCCTTTGATTTCTTTTTCTTGTCTGATGGCTCTGGCTAAAACTTCCAGAACTATGTTAAATAGCAGTGGTGAGAGTGGGCATCCCTGCCTGGTGCCAGATTTCAGTGGAAATGCTTCCAACTTTTCCCCATTCAATAGGATGCTGGCTGTGGGTTTTTTATAAATTGCTTTGATTATATTGAGGAATGTTCCTTCTATACCCAATTTGCTTAGAGTTTTCATCATGAAAGGGTGTTGAATTTTATCAAATGCTTTCTCTGCATCAATTGAGATAATCATATGGTTTTTCTTCTGCAGTCTGTTAATGTGGTGAATCACATTGATTGATTTGCGAATGTTGAACCATCCCTGCATACCAGGGATGAATCCCACTTGGTCTGGGTGGATGATTTTCCTGATGTGTTGTTGTATTCTGTTGGCCAGAATTTTATTGAGGATTTTTGCATCTATGTTCATCAGGGATATTGGTCTGTAATTTTCTTTCAGTGCTGCATCTTTCTCTGGCTTAGGGATTAAGGTGATGCTGGCTTCATAGAAAGAATTTGGGAGGATTCCCTCTTCTTCGATTGTTCTGAATAGTTTGAGAAGAAATGGGATTAGTTCTTCTTTAAATGTCTGGTAGAATTCAGCAGTGAATCCATCTGGTCCTGGGCTTTTCTTTGTTGGGAGGGCCTTTATTACTGTTTCAATTTCTGTTTCAGTTATGGGTCTATTTAGGTTTTCGATGTCTTCATGGTTCAATTTTGGTAGATTGCATGTGTCCAGGAATCTATCCATTTCTGATAGGTTTTCCTGTTTGCTGGCATACAGGTCCTTGTAGTAATTTCTGATGATTCTTTTTATTTCTGTGGTGTCTGTTGTTACGTTTCCTTTTTCATCTCTGATTTTATTGATTTGGGTCTTTTCTCTTCTTTTTTTAGTTAGTTGGGCCAATGGGGTGTCAATTTTGTTTATTTTTTCAAAAAACCAGCTTCTCGCTTGGCTGATTTTTTGTAATGTTTTTTTGGATTCAATCCTGTTAATTTCTTCTCTGGTTTTAATTATTTCTCTTCTCCTACTAGATTTGGGTTTGGTTTGCTGCAGTTTTTCTAGGTCCTTGAGGTGCGCTGAAAGCTCATTTATTTGGTACCTTTCCAATTTCTTGATATAGGCACCTATTGCTATAAATTTGCCTCTCAATACTGCTTTTGCTGTATCCCATAAGTTTTGATATGTTGTGTTGTTGTCTTCATTTACTTCCAGAAAGTTTTTGATTTCTCTTTTGATTTCTTGAATGACCCAGTGTTCATTCAGGAGCATGTTGTTCAGTCTCCATGTGTTTGCATACTTTCTGGGGTTTCCTGAGTTGCTAATTTCCAGCTTCATCCCGCTGTGGTCTGAGAAGCTGCATGGTATGATTCTAATTCTTTTAAATTTGCTGAGATTTGCTTTATGTCCTAGTATGTGATCAATCCTAGAGAAGGTTCCATGCGCTGCTGAGAAGAATGTGAAGTCTGTAGATGTAGGGTTGAAAGTTCTGTAGATATCTGTTAGATCCATTTGGGCAATAGTGTCAATTAAATCTGCTGTTTCCTTGTTGATCTTCTGTCCGGATGATCTGTCTATTTCTGAGAGTGGAGTATTGAAGTCCCCCAGTACTATTGTATTGGAATCTAAATCTCCCTTTAAGTCCCTTAACATATCTTTTAAATAGACCGGTGCCCTGTAATTAGGTGCATATACATTTATAATAGTTACATCTTCCTGTTGAATTGAACCCTTAATCATTATATAGTGTCCCTCTTTGTCTCTCTTAACAGTTTTTGTATTAAAGTTTATTTTGTCTGATATTAATATGGCTACACCTGCTTTTTTTTGGTTTCTGTTGGCATGGAATATCTTTTTCCAACCTTTCACTTTCAGTCTGCATGCCTCTTTGTTAGAGAGATGTGTTTCTTGTAGGCAACAAATAGTTGGGTTGTGTTCTGTGAGCCAGTCAGCTAAACGGTGTCTTTTAACTGAAGAATTCAGACCATTAATGTTCAATGTGACAATTGATACGTAGTGACTTTGCCCTGCCATTTTCCCGGAAATATTTTCTAGTATATGCTTTGAGCTTCCCATGCTCTTTTACTGGTAGGTGTTCTTCCTTTCCCTTCTTTCATATTGATGGCCGTGTTTCTGTGTTTCTGAGTGTAGCACATCTTTAAGTATCTTTTGCAGGGCCGGACGAGTGGCCACAAAGTCTTTCAATTTCTGTTTGCTATGAAAGGTCTTTATTTCACCTTCATTCACAAATGAGAGCTTGGCAGGATATAATATTCTGGGCTGGCAATTTTTCTCTCTTAGCACCTGTGCTATGTCTCGCCATTCCCTCCTAGCTTGTAGGGTTTCTGATGAGAAGTCAGCTGTGAGTCTGATTGGAGATCCTCTGAGAGTAATCTGACGTTTCTCTCTTGCACATTTTAGGATCTTTTCTTTATGTTTCACTGTGGTAAGTTTAATTACCACGTGTCGTGGTGAGGATCTCTTTTGGTCATGTTTATTGGGGGTTCTATGAGCTTCCTGTACTAGGATATCTCTGTCCTTCTCCAAACCTGGAAAGTTCTCTGCTAGTATCTCACTAAAAAGGCCTTCCAATCCTTTCTCTCTCTCCATGCCTTCAGGAACTCCTAGAACTCGAATGTTGGTTTTTTTAATAGTATCCTGTAGATTCCCAACAATATTTTTCAGGTTTCTAATTTCCTCTTCTTTTCTTTGGTTTGACTGTATGTTTTCCTGTGCTCTATCTTCTAAGTCCGATATTCTCTCTTCTGCTTCACCCATTCTGTTTTTAAGGCTTTCTAATGTGTTTGTCATTTGATCTATTGAGCTCTTCATTTCATTTTGATTTCTCTTGACTATTACACTTTCCTGTTCTACTAGTTTCTGAGTTTCATTTTGACTCTTCCTTAAAATTTCATTTTCACGAGAAAGATTTTCAATCTTGTCCATTAAGGATTTCTGTAGTTCAAGGATTTGCTTTTGAAAACTTCTAAATGTTCTTATCATAAATTTTTTGAAATCCGTATCTTGCATTTCTTCTATCTCATCATCTTCATACTCTTGGCTTGGGGTGTTTTGCTTATTTGGAGGCATCATAGTGTCATCGTTGATCTTGCTCCCTCTATTTCTGTGTTTGTTACTCGGCATAGTTAATTCTTCTTGCGTCACTGTGCGCTTTTTTTTTTCTTTTTTTTTTTTTTTTTTTTATACTGTGTCCGTGTTAAGTGGACTGCCTGCTGTTGGAGGAGCCTTGGAGGCTTGAGATGGGTGGGGCCTGAGAGCTCTGCCTGGTTCTTCCAGGTTAAGGGTGTGCAAAGGTGACACCCTCAGGTTATGCGTGGTAAATCTCTCTCTTTTTATTTATTTATTTATTTTATTTATTCAGGGGGTAAGTAACACTGCAGGGCAGGGCTGTGCAGAATTGATGGTATTTAGCTTCCAGTCTTTGGCTCCTCTGGACTCCCACTGGGTTGCCTAGGCTACTGAATTGTAGTGACTCAGTTCCTTAACTCTCCCCCACTGATATGTAAATCCAAAGAGGAGGCCTGCTCTTTGTCTCTTGGGAATTCTTCAAGTCTTGCAGGCTTGTAACCTTTGCAAGGTTAGGGGGAAGAGAAACCCCGAAGCTTTTTTTTTTCCTTCTTTCCGGTAGTGAGTTTGCTGCACTTTCTGGCCCCCCTCTAGATTCTGACCCCCGTTTCCCCACCAATGTCTCGGGTTATTGAGCTCACCTCCCCTTCCAGCGCCGATGTGTGGACTCGGAGCCCTGAGCGTCTCAAGTCTCCCCGCTGTTTTCTGTGTGGCGTGCACTCTCCTTGGAGCACTGTCGCGCAGACCCTGGGGCTTCTGCGGCTGGGTCCCGCGACTTTGCTTCCGTGTGGTGGGTGACCTTGTTCTCCCAGTAGGTCGTCCGATTCACGCCTGCTCCATTCAGAAGGGTTTCCCCTGCAATTTTTGTTTGGTTCTATTTTCTGCGGCTACCGTAACTCCCCTTTTATTAAACTAAATTTTACCGGACTATCGGTGCGCGCCCTCACTATTCCGCCATCTTGGCTCCGCCTCCCATGTCTTCTAATATATTTATGAAAATAACAATATCCATAGCTGATAGCCAAATGGTATTTTCACCCTCAATATGACTGATAACATGGAATGCTTTAGTGGAAGTTGTAAGTGCTCTCAAAAAGTAATGCACCTTGAAAATAGATAAAACTTTTTTTTACTTTGTATTTGTGCAGAAATTCCCTTCCCTTCTTATTCAGAGGAGAAAACTCCAAGACCCCTATGGAAGCCCAAACCCACACAGTACCGAACCCTACAACTATTCTGTTCTATATCCTACGTCTTTTCCTAGTCACCCATTCCCATGATAAAATTGAATAAGTTTAATTTATAAAGTAGGCACACTACTTATATAAATTACAGATGACTAGTTTACAAATTAGTAATAAAAAGACAATTATGATAATGTACTATAAAAAAGTTACATAAATGTTATCTCTTAAAGTCTCTCATTGTACACACCCATGATCTTTTTACCCAATTAAGTAAAAATGTTCCCATTTGACTTAAAGGAAGCACTTTAAGGTTTTTCTTTGGTGTATTGGAAATACATGCATCACTACTCTAATGCATTGAAGTCACTGTTAAGTAAAATGATAGTCATTTGAATATCAGCACAGTCAATATAATAACCAGACAGCTACTAGTAACTAATGGGAAGTTAGGGTATACGGTATAGATACACAAGACAAAGGGAGGATTCACGTGCCAGATGGGATGGCGCCAGATGGTACAAGATTTTATCTTGTTACTCAGACAATAAGTGACTTGAAACTTCTGAATTGTTTATTTCTAGAATGTTCTGCCAAATATTTTCAGATCATCATTGACCATGAGTAACAGAAACCACAGAAAGCAAAGCCACAGATAAGGGGGACTACTGTATTCTCAGATTCACTTTTGGCTCCTGAGTTTGACCCTATATTAGTTCCAAATTGTAACTTTGAATCTGTAAAGTAATAATGCAGTGAAGTATAAAAGGTGGCAAGTTCAAGGTAAGCAAGGGACTGTCCATTTTAAAGGCAGGTCAATCTAGCGGTGACAGCCGTGTTCAGAGTAAGTTGCTAATGCTGACAAAATGGCAGCCAAATACAGGAAGACTTTCTGCTGACACAACCCAGTATGACCAACGTTTTCATCTAGAAGATCAATGTTTGTACAAGACTAAGGCATCATAAAACAAACTCGAGCATCACTGAGCTATATGGTTCAATTTCTCATGTAGCAGTCGTCCTGCAGGGCTTGAAGTCCCATACTTCCAATCTGGCAATTTCACTTCTAGGAATTTATCCTAAGGAAATCATTGAGATGCACAAATATTGATAAACAAAAATGCTCATCTCAGTATTGTTTATATTAGAGAAGCCCTGAAAACAATCTTAAAGTCGTATGCTAGGAGACTGGGTAAATAAAGCATGGTGTAGTGGTATAGCCATAGGACAAGCCATTAGAAAGCCATTAGAAATCATGGCGTAGAAGGACATCACAGTGTGTTCACAGCACATTGTTGAATAAAATGAACAGTTTGTTTAACAGTTTATATTCATCCCACAAGGGGGTTCATTCCTCATCTCCAGGGTTTCTAGAATCTAGGATGCTGAAGTCCCCTTCATCAAATGGTTTAGTGTTTACACATATCCCTCCTTAAACTTTAAATCATCTCTACATTACTTATAATAACTAATACAATGCAAATGTCCTGTGCATGTTGCTACCCTGTATTGTTTAGGGAATAATAATGAGAAAAACGTCTGTACGTGTTCAGTATAGATGCAATTTTCCCCAGAACATTTTCAATGGGTGGTTGAATCCACAGATGCAAAGCTCTCTTATAGAGGCCCAACTGCACAACACAATTCTAAAGAGACCTAGGAGTGCATAGGAAAATGACTAGAATGATAGACAGCAATGTTCTAACAGTGATTAGCACCAGGACATCAGGGGTAATTTCTACTTTCATCCTGGTATTTGTCTCTGTTTCATAAATTTCCTCCACTGACCATGTAATTAAAAAATAGTATTCTTAAAAAACGATTGCCTGATATCAGCATCCTGATCCGTGACATCAAAGATGTCACAGTCTACTCTCAGCTGCAATCTACACTGCAGGTCCCCACCCAACGTCCTCTTGACTCCTGTTGTATCATTTGGGTATCTGTGACCCTATGCCACGGCTTGTACATGCTTTTGATGGCAGAGTCTTTGTTTTCTTCATTTTCATATCCCCAGCATGAAATCCATAAAAAGTCAAGCAGTAGTTCTAGACTTTCTCAAAATTTCAGAAAAATTAATCCAGAGAAACCCTTCTGAAGTTCATCCCCTGCCTCGCTGAAATCCCTCCTTCCTCTCGTTTGGTTTGATGCACAAAGCAGCCACCTAGGGTAAAACATTGTGAATTCAGTGTGCTTGGCTCCAACTGTCTCTGTGTAATTGATGTTTCTTTTAGTTTCCATTCTACTGTTCACTGCATAGTTCCATCACCTGGGTTCAAATACTTGTTTAAACATGCTAATGGTGGTCATTTCAACCAAACACTGAATATTATTAGCCTCTTGTTCGGAACATAATCTTTATCATTCTGTTATCTCAAAAAGAAAATCAAATCCTTTTTGTGTCTTCCCAGGAAATTTTCCCTTGTGGTAAGTGTGGGAAACGCTCTCACCAATGAGATTCCCAGGTTCTTCACTAGGTGTGCGTGGGAGTGGGGGAGAGGGTGGGGGGAGGCTCACCGGTCTGCCTGAGCCTAGATGGCCTCTGGGTCTAAATGTGCTATTGCCACACACAGCTTCCGGAGCTGGAGAAACTCGAACTGGAACTGCGGTGACTAAGGCGGTGCCCAGGAGTGTATGCTGCAAGCCTCAGCCACCAGCACACACAGCCCTCTGGCAGGCGATTAGGAGCAACACAACCAGAGTGTAGACTTTGGGAGGCTTCCCGTTTCAGCACGCCCAGCCAATCAATATGCATTCATCATCATATGCTTACGGTTAACGCGAATCAGCCTCAGTGACTCATCACCATCACACACGGGGAAGTCTGTTGTGACTGGAGATGGGCAAAGAGTTAAAGGAATAGAGAAACGTGTTTTGCCTGAAGGGGCAGCATATTGCTGCGCTGAGTGATCAGAGCACAGTGGAGAGGAGAGAGCAAATGCAAACCCAGGAGAGAGGCTGTGAAGTGTGTGGATGGCACCCCCGTAGCATTCTCTGTGTGGTTAATTTAGCACCTGGTATATGCCATTATTATTATTATTATTATTATTATTACTGGAGAGACAGAGACAAAGAGCTCTCATCTGCGGGCTTATTCTCCAAATGCCTACAAAGGTCAAAGCTGGACCAAGTTGAAGCTAGGAGCAGGGAAGTCAACTGGGTAGCAGGGACCCAACTATTTGAGCCATCACCTGCTGCTTCCAGGGGGGGTCTGCAGTGGCAGGAAGCTGGACTCGGAGTCATAGCCAGAACTCAATCCCAGGCACTCCAATAGGGAATGTCATTCTAACCGGCATCTTGGCCACCAGGTCAAATGCCTGTCTCTCTTGTTTCTAACTGTAATTACTTTTCAAGTATAGATACCTTATCCTTCAACTTTGTTATACCCCCAAAAGGGCAGAGACCACAGCATTTCCCTCTGGGTCTCCAACACTTAATGCCCAGCCTCAGAGAGGTACAAGGGTACTTCAAAAAAAAGTTAACAGAAAATAGAATTGAAAGATGAGTCTGTTTTGTCGCAAATTTTTTTGAAAACCAGGCATACACAACATCATCTGAAAGTTCACCAAGGGGCCAGACTGGGGTGCAGCAGCAGGTAAAGGTGCACTCCACAACACTGGCATCCTGTATGGGAGCTGGTTCATGTTGCTGCTCCGCTTCCTAGCCAGCGCCCTGCTAATGGCCTGGGAAAGCAGTAGAAGATGGCCCAAATGCTTGGGTCCTGCACCCATGTGGGAGACCCAGAAGAATCTCCTGGGTTTGGCCTGGCCCGGTTTTGGCTGTTTCAACCATCTGGGGAGTTGAACCAGCAGGTGTGTGTGTGTGTGTGTGTCTGTCTGTCTGTCTGTCTGTCTGTGTCTAACTCTGACTTTCAAATGAAAAGGTAAATATTTTTTACAGCCAAAGTTCATGGAAATGTGTATCATAAAAAAAACTCTTCATGGATTTCAAAATCGTTCTGCACCAAAAGAAACTCATGCTTTCACTTCACTGTCCCCTGGACCTTTTGAAGACCCTTGGCCATCACCGTGAAGTGGATGACAGGGATAGCTCCCTCCTTGGTGACTGTGGTGATGTTTCTGGCAAAATCTGTCCTGCTGACCAAATAAAGGTAAAACTCTCAGGGGTACTGTCAGGCTGCATTGCCCAGTGAAACTTCTTTGGCCTGCTAATCACTGAAAAACAGGCTCTCTCCCTCAGACGAGATTCCCCTCCTTCCTGTTCTCAGCTAGAAATACCATGAGAACAGACTGTCTCACAGTGTTTTCAGATTTCCACTGCTAGTCCCTGCCAAAAGCAGGAAGTGCAGAAGTGGGCGATAATTCTTTTTTTCTTTTTAGAACACTTTATTAAAGAGTTTGGGTTCTTACTTGTTTTTCCCCTTGAACCTCATTAGAATTAATTTGAGCAATACTTTGAATTTGCATAATGGTTTTCTTACAAGGCACACAAAGAGTTTTCTTCATCAGTGCCCTTTCCCCCCAAGGTAAGGGTGGAGAGAGGTAGGGAGGGGATGGAACACTAGCGCTGAGGGTGCCCTGGGGATTTCCTACTCCAGCATTTCATTTGGAACTGATGAGAAAGTTGCGCCTTCCCACTTGGGGTATTTCTTGCTCTGTGCCGTGATGTAATACAGTCATGCCTCCTGTCCTACACTGACATGACCCCTACCTCTCTCCAACCCTCCACCCCTATCTATTCTGCTCTCTCTGCTTTCCTCTTCCTTACCCCTAAGTCAACCCTTTCATTTTGGGAAAAAGCAGGTAACCACCATTCAAAGGACCAGGAGCCATAGTGTCTGACACTATGATTGAGAAGGAGGGGAGGGGCTGGCACTGTGGCGCAGTAGGATAATCCTCTACCTGCAGGGCCGGCATCCCATATGGACCCCGGTTCGAGTCCCAGCTGCTCCACTTCCTATCCACCTCTCTGCTAGGGCCTGGGAAAGCAGTAGAAGATGGCCCAAGTGATTGACCAGAAGAGACCCAGAATCTCCTGGCTCCTGGCTTCGGATCAGCCTAGCTCCAGCCGTTGCAGCCATTTGGGGAGTGAACCAGTGGAAGGAAGATCTCTCTCTCTCTCTCTCTCTCTCTCTCTCTCTCTTTTTCTCTTCCTCTCACTGAAACTCTACTCTCAAATAAATACATAAAATCTTGAAGAAGAAGAAGAAGAAGAAGAAGAAGAAGAAGAAGAAGAAGAAGAAAGGAGGGGAGAAAGGGAGAAATGGAACACAGGAAGGAAGAAGGCTCAGAGGAGTGAAACAGGGAAGAGAAAGAGCAGGAAAGGGAAGGAAGAAGGATGCAAAGCATCACTCCCTGTGATGCACCTGCTGCCTCCTCTCCACATCCTGCAGCATCCCACATCCCTGTCGGGAGAGCAGCTCTGTGCATACCACCAGTTGACTCTGCTTCCTGGAGGTAACTACTCTATCACACCTGGCTCTAACATTATTCCATGTCTTAGTCCATTTTCTGTTGCTACAACAAAATACCCATGACTGGGTAATTTGTAAAATATGGAAGTTTACTTGACTCCTGGTCTGGGGAGCTGAAAGTCCGAGAGCATGGCACTGGTGTCTGGAGAGGGCTTCTTGCTGCCTCAGGACATGCCGGAAGCCATCCCATGGTGAGATGGAGTCAGCCTGCTGGCATGGGTCTCTCTTCTTTTTCTTACAAAGTCACTAATGTCATCATGGGAACCCCCCCTCTCATGACCTCATCTAATGCCAATCACCTCCAAAAGGCCATCTCCAAATACTAGCAACACGTGAATTTGGGGATTAAGTTCCAACAGGTGAAATTTGGAGGACGTAGTCAAGGCAACACCCAAGGAAGCAGCTGAGCTCTCAAATGAGAGCCAGAGGTGAACACAGAGTAGGCGTTACAGGTTCTGTAGACTGAATTGTGTGCCCCCCATTCATATGTTGAAGCTCTAAACTCTGATGTCACTATTTTAGGGCACCGAGTCTGTAGGAGGTGCTTCAGGTTAAATGAGGTCATAAGAATGGGATCTTAATCCAATAGGACTAGCAGCCTTATGAGAAGAAAAAGGGAAGAGAGCTCTCTCTCTCTTCCTCTCTCTTTCTCTGTGCACAGAGAAAAGGCCAAGCAAGGGCACAGTGAGAAGGTGGCCATCAACAAAGCAGGGAGAGAGCCCTCACCAGGGGCCGAATGGGCTGGCGCCTTGCTCTTGGACACCCCAGCCCGACGAACCGTGAGAAACACATTCTGCTCTTCAAGCCTCCCAGTCTGTGGTATTTTGTACCGAAAGCCAAGCAGATTAATATCTACCTTGTCAATAAAAGTCAGATTTTGAACATCTCTGACACTCAGTGGTCTCATGACTGTCCATCCCACACTGCCTGGACGTGTCTTGTGGGTAGAATGGTTTTGTCTTCATTAACTACCCTGCGTCGCGGCAGATTCAGTCATAAGACTGAAACTAGGTGATAGCACAGGGCAAGGTCATAGGAAAAAAGGCAGACTATCATTCATTAGAAATTACTCAGGACCATGTCACTTCTTCAAACACAGGTAGGTTTACCTCCAGGTTCACAGAGCACCACACTTGCATGGATCCTTTCTAATTTTGTATTCCATTTAAAGTTATTTGTTAAAACAGAGGTCCTCTCAAAATGGTATTTGCCTCACAGCCCTACAACTCACCCCTGCATCCACCACAGGCCTTATGCTGACAACTCTGTAGGGAACAAGACAAGGCCATCTTAGTATAAGCAAGCAAGGACCACAATAAACAGATTATCTGCATAACTCAGGCAAAAACCATCCAATGATGAAATAACAGGTAAGGGAGAAGAGGACGACTTTCTGTTCACTTTACAACAACTCAAGAGACACCACCAAGATCTAATGTGTCCCTTCATGTCCCCAAAGGCTCTGACAATGCCTATTTTTTTCTACCAGAGGAAAACATTACTGAGAGCCTGCTGTATTTCAGGTATGGGTCTCAGAATTTTGCATACGTTATCTCAGCACCATTCCTACGAGAGCCACGTGGCATGAGCACTACTGGTTCCACTCAGTGACAACACTGGAGCTCAGAAAAAGGTCAATTTTTTTTTTTTTGACAGGCAGAGTGGTCAGTGAGAGAGAGAGACAGAGAAAAAGGTCTTCCTTTGCCATTGGTTCACCCTCCAATGGCCACCGCGGCCGGCACACCGCGCTGATCCGATGGCACGAGCCAGGTGCTTATCCTGGTCTCCCATGGGGTGCAGGGCCCAAGCACTTGGGCCATCCTCCACTGCACTCCCTGGCCACAGCAGAGAGCTGGCCTGGAAGAGGGGCAACTGGGACAGAATCCGGCGCCCCGACCGGGACTAGAACCCCGTGTGCCGGCGCCACAAGGCGGAGGATTAGCCTAGTGAGCCGTGGCGCCGGCTTAGAAAAAGGTCAATTCTATACTTCACAGCAGCACCAGCTTTCCACCAGGCCTGCCTGACCCCACAGCCCACAGCTCCAGATAACAGCACCTGCCAATGAGTCCCACAGTGGATGCTAGGCGGAGCGCGAGGAGGAGGTGATGGAGACAGGGTGGAGACAGGGTCACTTGGCCAATGGCCGCAGCCTTCTCCCCAGTGGCGTTCTTTCCCCACTGCTTCTAGGTAAGGCTGTTTCGCACATGGTTCAGAGCATGGTGGCAGCAAATGAACACAGGATGGCAGGCATCACCGTGCCTTTTCCCACTGTTTAAAAGGCTTTGAGCTCTGCAAAATTTGGAGTTTTAAATCCGGAGACCTCCTGAAATTTAGCAATTCATGCTTTGGGCCTCTCATTCCATGAGCAAAAGAAATCAGTCGACTTTTGAAATTTTTGGAACTGAATTAATCACTCTTGGTTACAAAATCCTCACCCTGCAGAGCCCTTATGTAAGTTCCTTCATGGAGATGTCCTTGCTCAGATGGGAAAAATAAGTTAAAAAGTGTTCAGTGATCACCAATTTCCCTGTCCTTAGGCTGTGAGTATAACAAGAAGCACTAGCGTGGCATCTTGGTTTGGGTCTTTTATCTTAAAAGACCAACCAGAAATCAAACACCAAAAAAAGCTAATGTGATACTAAGTTTGCAAATTTAAACTCAGAGTTCTGCAGACAAGACATGCAAAAGTTTCCATAGCAACATTAGCTCTCATCTTCGGGGTTTTCGGTTCTATTAAAGCCATTGCAATCCTGCTTTTTGTATATAGAAATGTATATGCACTGGCTGAATTTTGGGTTGAGGCCCATTTGCTATATTTTAAGTTATAAAGGAATCTGATTGTGAGTTTGCGTATTTCATGAGTATATCTTTTGTCAGTAGATAGGAATAGCAGCAGGTTTATTTCCTTTGTTCTTCCGATTTTTTTTCTCCATTTGTTTCATTCCTCAATACTCTGGGTGCTGAAAGTGGGGAGAAAAATGTTATGCTGGTGCCACCCCCAAGTTTGAAACAAAACTTAATTGCATTAGGGAGGCAATGCAGAGAGGCCTTAGGGAGGCTGGGGCTATGCCACTGTTCTTCAAGCTCCCATGGGCTATTCACCCCCCAATCAGAACTGATGGGAGCTGGCTTGGCCAGTAGCCACCAACACAACCAACAGCTCTAGGAGAACAAAATAGCTCCTCCAGCAAGATCTGAGTAGAGAATCTAGCAGAGCCCTGTGTCTGTGGGACAGGGTGGTTGCACTGCGTAATTCAAGAGCCATCCAGAGAAAAGCACACGTGCCGTGAACACTTCCTTCCTTCCAAAGGCAGCCTAATAATAATGGTGAATTGCTAGCCATACGGCTCGTGTTTATTTTCCCAAAAATGAGTGAAACTGATGGGGATGGTGAGCATGCTACAAGATTCCCATGTGGGCCCTCGTGTGCGACGGTGTTGGACGGTGGAGGCTCGCTGGCGTGCACGGGGGGCGGGGAGGGGACCGGGGCTTCCACGCCTTGCGCCTCTGAAATCGTGCTGTCACAGACACGCCGGGATCCTGAATGAAGCAGGCAAATGGATGAGCAGAGGCTGAACGTGACATCAGCCTGCAGTGATCAGGGCTATTTTTAGTTTTCTAATGAAGAGAAGCAGCTGTATTCAGAAAGGCTGTCACTCGCGGGTGCGAGATCCATTTGTTCTCTTCCGGGGTTCCAGCATTCATCACCAGTAAACTTCCCCTGGGAGTTCAGGCAGGGGCCCCACAGTAATTACTGTGGCCTTTTTTTTTTTTTTTTTTTTTTTGAAGGTTAGAGACTAATTCTTAAGAATCGTAGTTAATAGACCCATTAGGACCAGGCAATAATAAGCAATTCCCATGCTTTCTGGTAGAAGCCTGGTCTCATACAAATCAGTTTCAAAGCCTTAAGGAGCAAAAGACAAAAATCCGGCATACTCTTTCTATGACCTAAGTGGCCAGGCTCTGTCTCTTTTATTCTCTTTGACCCGTCCTGCTAAGCCAGAGTGTAGAAGACAGCCGGCATTCCCCAGAAGCTGAAAGGCAAGCGCGGGAGAGTGACCCACTTTTAGAAACAGGAGTGGGTAAAAGAGAATGGTTTAGCACCGAATAAAGAGGCATTGAAGGAGCCTAGGTATGTTATCCCAGCCCCTGACACTGTCGGTCTGCTGTGGGACACAGTAGCCTCTGTATTCAAATCCCATGGGACCACGACAGTGAACATCAATCCTCCTGGGGATTCTGTCCAACACAGAGGGCTCTGACCATGACCTTCAAAACAACTCTGACTCAGCAGTAGAGGATGTCTTCTTGTGTCTAAACATTGAACTTTCTGCTGGAAAGCAGCCATTTGATTACCAAGAACTTGGGAGCAGGCAATAGCCCTGCAAATGGGGGTGGTAAGCCACACCCCCAGATCTGAACCAGTCTTTGCCTCCGAAGAATGGTGAGGAGGCTGGCTAATTAGGGAACGCACAGACACCCTCCCACGAGCAGTCATAGGCTAGGGCCTGATGCAAGCCACGATTCCCCACCCTGTGCATGTGGTGGCACCTTCAGGGCAAAGATACCATCATCAGCACATTCTGCCAAGTGCAGCCCAGAGTAAAATAAATTTGAAAATCTCCCCTATTTTAAAAGGGCAAAGAGGAGTTTGGCAATTGAGGCACCTGTGTCTCCATCAGAATACCTGGGTTCAGTCCCCAGCTCTGAGTCCTGACTGCAGTTTCCTGCTAAATGCAGACCCTGGGAGACAGTGGTGATGGCTCAAGTGATTAGGTGCCTGCCGCCCATGTAAGAGGCCTGGGTAGAGTTCCTGGCTCCTAGTTTCAACCATAGGCATTGTGGGCATTTGAGGAGTGAACCAGTGGATGGAAGTGCTTTATCTCTCTCTCTCTCTCTCTCTCTCTCTCTCTCTTACTTTCTCTCTCTCTCTGAGCCTCTCAAATAAAACAAATAAAAGTTTTTAAAAAGAGAAATGAAAAAGAGGGCTTGGAGGTATTGATGAAGGAAAGAAGTACCGTGCATCACCAGTGGATTCTAAGCAGCAACACCCAATGCCGGCCTCCCATTGTCCATAAAACAAGCACTACACTGGATATGTGCATTTTTCTTCCAGTTCTTTTTTTTTAAGATCTTATTTATTTATGTATGTATGTATGTATTTGAGAGGTAGAGTTACAGACAGGAGAGAGAGGCTGAGAGAAATGCCTTCTATCTGCTGCTTCACTCCCCAAATGGCCACAACAGCCAGAGCTGGGCCAATCCAAAGCCAGGAGCCAGGAGCGTCTTCCAGATCCCCGACCCAGGGGCAGGGACCCAAGCACTTGGGCCATCTTCACTGCTCTCGCAGGCCGTAGCAGAGAGCTGGATGGGAAGAGGAACAGCTGAGACATGAACCAGTGCCATATGGGATGCTGGTGCTGCAAGCGGAGGCTCAGCCCATCTTTCTTCCAGCTCTTAAACTCGGGAAGAGAAGCTGGGACCTCCCTGAAGCTTTCCTCTCAGTGTGGGGACATTCTTGCTCTGTGGACATTCCTCCTCTGGCCCAGTGGTTCTCAGCCCTGGCCGCACATTCAGATCCCCCGGGGAGGTTCTCAGAATGATTCATGCCCAGACCCCAACCCAGACCCATTAATTCAGAGAGTGCGAGACGGCGAAGTCCAGGCTTCCAGACCTGCTCTTAAACTCCTCTGGGTTTCTTCCTCACAGACACTCAGCTCCGGGCCACCAGCTGCACCTGATTATTGAACTTGGCCATGAGGCTTGCCCAAAAGGAAATGCCCAGGAGGTAGCACATACACACTGGGTTTCTAAAATTTAGCACAAGAAAAATGTAAATATCTCCTTAAAAAAAGTTTAATTGATTATATGCTGAAATAACATTTTGGAAACTTTGGGTTAAATTAAATACATTATTAACATTACTTTTCCTGTTTCTTTCTACTTTATTTGATGTGGTTATTAGAAAAATTTTAAATTACATGCATTTCACCTTCTATTTCTATTCATCAGCACTAAGCTGGAGATGCCAGAACTACTGTTAATGTTTCTCCTGTAACATTCTTTTCTCCACCCTGGGGAGTCTCATTTTTTTTTTTTAATTTTGTTCTTATTGGAGCCAGCACTGTGGCATAAGCCTCTGCCTGTGGCACCAGCATCCCATATGGGTGCTGGTTCATGTCCTAGCTGCTCTTCTTCCGATCCAGTTCCCTGCTTATCGCCTGGGAAAGCAGTAGAAGATAGCCCAAGTGCTTGGGCCCCTGTACCAGCGTGGGAGACTCAGAAGAAGCTCCTGGCTCCTGGCTTCACATTGGCCCAGCTCCAGCCATTTGGGGAGTGAACCAGCAGATGGAAGACCTTTCTCTCTGTTTCTCCCTCTCTGACTGTAACTCTACCTCTCAAACAAACAAATAAAAATCATCAAAAAATTGTATTTATTTATTTGAGGAGAGAGAGAGAGCTAGTTTCATTTGCTGGTTCACTCTCTAAATGCCTAAAACAGTCAGGGGCTGAAGGCAGGAGCCGGCAACTCAGTTCACATGGGCGGCAGGAACCCAACTACTTGAACCATCACCATTGCTTCCCAGAGAATGTGTTAGCAGGAGCTGGAGTCAGGAGCCCAAGCTGGGGATTGAACCCAGGGAGTCCAATATGGAACATAGGTGCCCTAACTGGCACCTCAACTGTTAGGCCAAACACCTGCCCCAATGCTACCATTTCTTCCACTTTTTTGTTTTCCTGAATCATTTTGCCAATACTAAGGATAATTGCCTCTCTTATCTGAACCTCTTTCATGGTGGAAAGAGCTTAGACTCGATAGGATACATTTGGACTTGGGATTCGCTCAACTCATATCCAATGTGGGGAGCTATGAGGTAGAGTGTTGGGAGTATTAGGAAATTTCTCAAGCCAAAAACACCTCCTCCAGCTACCTTCTAGTGGCCTGCTGGACACACTGCGTTTGGTCAAGGTACTGCAGCTCCTTTAGTTGACCTTTACCAACTGTTCCTATATCAGGGGTGGGGAATCTTTTTTCTGCTATGGGCCACTTAAATATTTATAACATCATTCATGAGCAACACAAAATCATCAAATTAAGAATTAGCCTGCTGATCTTTAAAAAAAAATTTTAAAAAGGCCAGCACTGTGGCATAGCAGGTAAAGCCACTGCCTGCAGTGCTGGCATTCCATATGGGCTCTGCAAGTCCAGGTTGCTCCACTTCTGATCCAGCTCTCTCTGTGGCTTGGGAAAGCACTAGAAGATGGCCCAAGGCCTTGGGCCCCTGCACCCACATGGGAGACAAAGAAAGCTCCTGGCTCCGGCCATTGTGGCCATTTGGGGAGTGAACCAATGGATGGAAGACCTCTCTCTCTCTCTCTCTCTCTCTCTGCCTCTGTGTAACTCTGCCTTTCAAATAAATAAATAAATGTTTAAAAAAAAAAAAATCTCCCTCACTAATTTCCCCTAAACTTGAAAAAATATTATCTATGAATGCAATTTCCTGGCATTGGAGCACTCAAATCTCTTTTCATATCCAGCAAATTTGTGACCCCTTGGGGGTGGGGGTCAGCACTGTGACAAAGCAGGTAAAGCAGCCACCTTCGGTGCCAGCATCATGTGGCTGCTGCTTTGAGTCCCAGCTGCTCCACTTCTGATCCAGCTCCCTGCCAATTGCCTGGAAAAGCAGTGGAGCCTGAGTGCTCGGACCCCTGCATCCATGTGGGAGACCCGGAGGAAGCTCCTGGCTCCTGGCTTCGGATCAGCCCAGCTCTGCTATTGCAGCCATTTGGGGAGTGAACCAGTGCATAGAAAACCTCTCTCTCAGCCGGCGCCACGGCTCACTAGGCTAATCCTCCACCTTGCGGCACCGGCACGCTGGGTTCTAGTCCCGGTCGGGGCGCCGGATTCTGTCCCGGTTGCCCCTCTTCCAGGCCAGCTCTCTGCTGTGGCCAGGAAGTGCAGTGGAGGATGGCCCAAGTGCTTGGGCCCTGCACTCCATGGGAGACCAGGATAAGTACCTGGCTTCTGCCATCGGATCAGCGCGGTGTGCTGGCCGCGGCGGCCATTGGAGGGTGAACCAACGGCAAAGGAAGACCTTTCTCTCTGTCTCTCTCTCTCACTGTCCACTCTGCCTGTCAAAAAAAAAAAAAAAAAAAAAACAAAAAAACCTCTCTCTCTGTCTCTCCCCTCTCTGTCTGTAACTCTACCTCTCAAATAAATAAATAAAACCTTTTTAAAAAATGCAAAATGAAACAAAATCATTCATGAAAACACATTGGTCCTTGTGAGGTAGATAACAGTTAGCAACCTTTTGCCTATCTGTCTACAAGGACTTCATCATCCCTAGGTATATTTGTAAAAAGATTGTACTTACAAAAATAAGACTTTTTATCCACAAGAAAATGATTCTATTTACAAAAGTTCTACTAAATCACACCCACAGTGTCGCGCGAAGCACCCTATCTCCCAGAAGAGCTGGCACATCCCTCGGAGTCACCAGTGGCTTGCTCTGGCAACTGCGGTCACGCCTCTACCTTCGTCAGCATCCGTCTCAGGATTTCACTGAATTTTTCCACCACTGGGTGACCACTGATCCTCGGTGGTCCTCTCAGAAGCTTGTCTATGGCCAGATCCCCCCCTCCCCATCCCCAGGGTCCTGGGCACTTGAGATTTCTTACAAGGGTGACACTTTTTATTTTTAGCTTTCCTAATCAATTATTGATTTATTTAATGCACAGATAAGAATCATACATATTCATGAGCCCCAGTCTGATGGCATTTTGGTACCGGTATAAGGGGCTGAATTTCTTGCTGTCATCTCTTCCTACTGACCAAGATGGGGCCCTCTTCTGTGCCACCCTGGAGGTCATCGTCCCAGCTCAGGGCCAACTGCAGGGTTTCTGAGCCCTCCCTCTGCTTTCTCATCTGCATAACAGCAAAAAGCAGGCCCAGGAGGGACCCACAGAGTCGGAGTTGGGAAGAGCATCCTACAAGTCATGGTGATTCCAGACAACTATTTCCAAGTCCTCACTCTACTGAAGGGAAGCCCCCTCCTCTTCCGTTGAGTCTCCCCCTCTTCCACTTCCTAACCCAGCTCCTTTTGTGCGTCATGAACATTGGGGATCCCTTCACTCCTTTCACCCTCAGTACCCAGAACCTCCAGTTCCTTCTAAAATCTTGAATCCCATTAACCATTTGGTGAATGAATGAAATGCATTCATGAGCTCTGCTCTCAGCAGATGGCTTGGAGAAAGAGAAGTCTCCAACCCAAATCACAAATTGAGCTAGTGACCCCATAGGAAGTACCTGTGTACTGGAGGCAGAAATGATGAGGCCCTGGGTGAGGACTAGGGGTGCAGCAGTAGGCAAGAAGCAGAAAGGCCTAAGAGCCTGGCTAGTGAGTGATTTCAACAAACAGCACTGGCAGCAAGGGGAGCGATGGGCCAGGGCAGAGTAATCAGCATGTCCTCTCTGTACTTGGGTACCACGCCACGGAGACCTGAAGGAAGGCAGGCATTGGGTAGGTTTGTACAGGACAGCACAGCCCAGGAAAGATCGTTTGGGTCAGAGGGAGGGCCTTGGGTACCCAATGATCCAGAGCTCAGAAGTATGGCAGAGCCTGGGGCAAAGGAGAGCAGATGAGAGGTAATGATAAGACCAATGGCCAGGAAGTGGATGCTAAGGGAGACAGAATCCCAGAGCCCAGCCTCCTCCTCTCTGCACACCTGTGGGAGAACATGAGGGGCTGCACATTGGCCAGAGTTTCTGGGCCACAGGTCGGAGACTGGTTGGAATGTACTTTGAACTGGGCCAAGATCTCCGCTTTGTTAACCCACGCCCCCAGCAAGGTGTTCCCCACCACTGGGAGTGTGGTCCCCCATGAGTAGCATCAGTGTCACCCAGATGCACTTGTACGTGTAAATTCTCAACCCGCCCAGACCTGCTGCAGCAGAAACTCCGGGGAGACCCCTAACCTATTCTTAGAGAGCTCTCCAGGTAACACCGAGGTCTGCCGGGCTCACAAGCACCATCCTTGGGGATTCTCATGAAATCGCCCCAGAAGCTTGGTCTGCAGGTGGCCAACACACAGCCAAGGGTGAGGGTGCTGGCACCTGGCTTCTACTAGCTTGTGGCACCTGAACCACATTTCTACCTCTGCCGGGACTCGCTACTTCTACTCGGCTCTCTATGCAAAGGACTGAATTAGACGATTCTTTGAGGTCTCTCTCAGCTCTAAAGAAGATGAGCCGCTCATGGCTTGAAAGGAAAAGAGTAACAAAAGCGAAGAAGGAAAGCAGAGGAGAGAAGAGGAAAGAACTGAGAGAGGCAAGGAGGCCAAAGAGCCCTCCAGCTAATGCTCCAGCAGACAAAGGGTGGCAGAGTGTGGCTTCTAGAAGCAGCCATGGCGTATTTTTAGCAGAAGCAAATGCCTGGGCCAAGCAGCTCTTGCTATCTTTTCCTGGGTGACTCCTTGCTTTCCTAAGATCTTCTTGGAGAAAGATGTAAATGGCTTTTAATAAAAGGATGGTTTCAGCTTGCTTTTATTTCAAAAGACTCTGTAGCTGTGTGCAGGTTCCCAGGATGAAAAATGTACTAAGAACCAAAAGGCAAGGCAGGCCAGAATATGGCAGGTTGGGGTCAGGGCGGAGACACCCTCCTGTTTGCAGACAAAATAGGGGTAGGCAGACAGGAAAACCTGGGGGAGATGGCAGAAAGTAAGCAACGAGTTCCTAGGTGGCCCCGAGGCAAGCCCTGGCTAGGAGTCAGTCGCAAGGCATCCAAGGGTCTGTGTCTAGAATGGAGCAAACCCAGTAGAGGAGCAGATTGTGAGGATGGGCCCTGAGGAAGCCAAGTGCAGCAGGTGTGACCTAGAGGGACTTCACCATGGCCCAGTGGGAGGACGATGGGGTCCAGGTCACATGGAGGGAAGGCAGGACACCAGGGTTGTGTGCCAGAGAAGAAACGGCATCGGTGATGATAAAAATGGTGCTCTTGGAGTTGTGCAGTGCCCAGATGGAACAACTGTGCACAGCAGCCCTGTGTGCTCGCAATGATATCAGGAGCAATCACTTCTTCTAAATAATCTCTCACTTTCCAGGGACTCACATAAAACGCTTGATACAGTGAAGGAATCGCACAGAGAGCATGCATCTAATCCATCTTGTGAGTCTCTTGGCCTTCCTCTTCTTTCCCCCTTACATTCCGATTCCCTGGTGCCTTAACTTCTCTAAGACTCGTAGGGTAGCTAAGATCAGCAATGGGGCTGAGCATTAGCAAGGGCCACTTGAGACTTAATTAGGTAACCCTTTCTAAAGGATGTTAACTTTCAATCAATTTGGCATAAATTTAGACTAGACAGCCTGAATCTCTTCTACCTGTTAATTTGGTTATTTTAAGCCAAAAAAAAAAAAAAAAAAGAGAGAGAGAGAGAGAGAGAGAAAGAGAGGAGAGAGAGAGAGAGGCAGATGACAAGATGATCTTGTATATTTTACAAACTTCCTTGCAAAGAGGTTTATAGGATCCCCAAGCTTAGTTCCAAACAAACTCTTGAGGAAAAATGACATCTATTTTGAATATGAAAGTTATTATTAGGTTTGGCATTGTGGCATAGCAGGTAAAGCTGCCACTCGCAACGCCAACATTCCATACGGGCACCAATTCAAGTCCCGGCTGCTACACTTCTGATCCAGCTCCCTGCTAATGCACCTGGGAAAGCAGCAGAAGATGGCCCAAGTGCTTGGAACTCTGCACCCACATGGGAGACCCAGAAGAAGCTCTTGGCTCCTGGTTTTGGTCTTGCCCAGGCCTGGCCTTTGAAGGCCATCTAAGGAGTGGACCAGTGGATGGAACATCTCTCTCTCTCTCACTCTGTTTTTCAAATAAACAAATAAAACTTAACATGAAATTTAAAAAGTTACTGCTGTGCTCTGAGAATAGTCATTTTGTGAAAGAGAAAAATATGAATAAAAGGGTGGCTTGGGATGTATCTTGGCACAAGATGGCCAAGATAGGAAGGAAAAGAAAAAAATATCTGGTGTCTTGTCCATGTTCTGTCCTTAGAACAGAATATCATTTCATGAGAACTATAATTGTCTCCCAGCTTCTCCAGTGCTGACTGTCTAGATAATTCTATAGAGATAAGCTATTTAAACACTCTACAAATGCTCTGTTAGTTGTGTGTGTGCATATGAAATGCAAAGCCTCCCAAATATTTTAAGAGTAGTGGGAACTGTGGTATAAAATTCTATGGAGTGAATAGCATGTCAAAACTAAATACAAGCACCTTTTGCTTATGACTCTGTCAAGTTTGTATCAAAAACCCAGGCTGATGTCTGAAACAAGTGTCAGAAAACACACTGGGTGAGTGTCCCATCACACGTACCTGTAGTATTGGACTTTGGGGGACAATGGATAGTGGGTGTGTATATCAGCCGGCTTTCCGTCACGATGCTGAAATGCCACAGGCAGGCTAAGTTCTAAAGAAAAGAGCTTATTGTGGCTCACAGGCTGGTGGTGCACGGTCTAGGGGCTTCACCTGGAACTGGTCTTGCTGCTAGAACCCCATGGCATGGTTCTGCAAAGCATCACACGGCAAGACACAGGGAGCACACCTGTCCACCTGTGTCTACACACTCTCCTTACAAAGCCAGCAAGATTCAGGCATGGGGCCGCCCTAATAACTTACTCCGATCTAACCACCTCCCCAAAGGGCCACCTCAAAACTCCACAATGGGATTAAATGTCTAGCCTTTCGATGCCACCCACACAAGACTTTGGAGACCAAACTCCTGAGATCACGGGATAAATATTCAAACCCTAGCAGTGCCCATGTTTAGAGAAGGCACTGAGGGAGCTATGGCAATGCAAACTCCCCTGACAACAGAGGCCTACTCGAGTGGTTCTGATTTCCGCTAGTCCCAGTTGCCACTGTGCAAGAGAAATGCAAGAAAGGTCCTGTGTGCATTCTTACGACACCTCCATACCTTCCTGGAGAGGGGATCGAAGATCCCATATAGACAACTACAGCATGAGCCAAACTTCCAAGACTATTGGCAACTAATGTCACATTCAAGAGAAAGGCAGGGAAGCAGGTGCTGTGCCTTCATGATGACTGGGGAGGCCAGTGAGGAGTACAGCCTTCTGAATTCTGCTACAGCTGCTTCCTGAACTCAGGAAACTGCTCCACCCTACAGAGACAGCAGGTTACCCTGGTATGATTTTTGTGGTCCTGGTATTAGCAGTTTTCAAGAGCCCCAAGAGAGGCCTCTGTGTTCTTAGAAAGAAATTTGTTAGAGGGGGGCAGGGAGTGAGAATCCTTGGGGGTGGGGAGGAGGAACTCAGGGAGTATCAGAAGAAAAGGAAGAGGCAACTATTTAGGGCCTTGGGAATCCCCAAGAAAATTACACAGAAATCAGCCATAAAGAAGTTCCTCCTTCCTCCTTGCTATTTTCTCTTTCAGATGAGATAAATCAGCATGCCCTTCCCTCTCTCTCTCTCCCCCCTCCACTGAGTGTGAACGCGATTCCACTAATCAGCATTAGCACAGACATTAGAGGCATTCACATCTGAGAAGCACTTTAATTACAGGGGCGATCAGAGCAAGGGGCAGCAATTCCACCTCCCTCGAATCCAACCACGTGTCTGAGCACAGAAAGCAAGAGACAGACTCAGTCGCTGGGGTTTTCTTAGAGCTAAAAATAGGCCCAACAGTCACTAGACCGGCGCTGTCAGCCACTTCCTGGGTGGACTTTCCAACTCTTCTCTCACCTGCTTGGGCACAACCCACAGCCTTCTGCTTCTTAACTTTTGAGTAGTGGAGAGGGCACATCTTGGGTTGCCAGTGATTAAATCTGAGCACTGCTACTCTGGCTGTGCACATGGGCCAGGTTACTTAACCAGCCCTCACCTGCAAAATGGAAATAATTGTAACAGTTCCTGGATTATTGTATGCACCTGCCTGGCTCCATAGGGCCACAGGAGCCCAAGCAAGTAATTCCTGTCTTTGTGCTTTGGGTTCATCATGTACAGAATGGAAAGAGCAATACTGGTGACTCCCATGGCTGATGGGAGGATAAAATGGGACAGGGCTTAGCATGCTGCCTTTTTTAAATAAGCACCGAACAAAACTTGGCTGTGTTACTTCCAGACCAGCGCACCGCTCCTGTGGAAGTGTTGCCAAGGCAACCTTGGCCTGTCCTGAAAGACTATTGGGTAGGACCTCTGAAGGACAGCGCCCCCTGCATGTCATAGGGAAGAAGGAGCCAGGAAGGCGGTGCTTCCTTCTCTTTCCCCGCCCCCACCTGGTGCTTGCCTGTCTGCAGGAGGCTCCAGTGTTCAGAATACTGGGGGGCCCAGAGCAGCTTCTGAAACTTAGAGAACATGCCCCCAGGTCTTCAAACAAGAGAGAAGAGGTGCTCCCTGGGGTACACAGGAGCTGTCCGTGATGACTGGGAGAAGTTCCAGAAACTGTCACCAGAGCTGGACTGTGAGAGTCTCTTCCCAGCTTAGAACAAGTCGCTCTGAGGCAGAAAGCTAATCAGAGGGCGCTTCTGTGCCTCAGACTCCTTATTTGAGAGCAGGAAATATCATTTTAGGACTGTGGCAGGTCGAATTCAAATGAGGCTGAAGCACTTGGCAAGAATTAAACATGATCAGCGTAAGGTGGCATCGTTTTACAGGAATGATTACACAGATAGCAAGAGCCACCGCAGGTCTAAAATAGCTTTAGGAACAGTTCTGCCCAGAGGCTAACTGACCTCAAAGCACTTTCTAAGCCGGTGATTCTCTACAGCTACTGTACAGCATCATCAGTTTCAGAATAATGGGGCAGGAATAGAAGGAGAGCCCATCTGAGTTAGAGAAGCCTGAATTTACTGCAGTCCATGCATCCAACCCAGCCCTTTGCGATATACAGAGCAAGCATTCCTAAATGACCCAACTGCCCTACAAGATGTTTGCTGAGAAGTAGAGACGGCTAGCTGCAGCTACCGGAGTAGGTGTTTATAACAGAGTCCCAGGGGTCTCTTAGTTAACGTGCCCATTGGCCTGCTGCCTCTGCCCCCAACCCCACCCCCCAGTCTTGGAAGTGTTGTTGTCTGTATCGCTTTTAGCTAGATATACAAAGGAGATAGGAATGCCCTTCATTGGCTTTGCAAATCTTCGCAGCTTCAGTCCTATCTAAATCGCCACCATTTCTATGTCAGCTTCTGCAGTCTGCCTTCCTCAGGGCACCTGAATCAAAGGCCACAGAGTGCTGAGGCCCCTCGGCCTGAGGCTTCTGGCAAAGGCAGTGCTGTGGAGACACAGCATTCTCTCTGACCACTCCTCCACTGGCAGCTGGGTTAAGCAAGAAGACCTATGATTTCCAACTGCAAAGAAAACAAAGTTGAATGACCCAGTGGCCTAACTATGCATCCGGGCCTCTAGGAGCCTTTCATTCCTAGGTCGACAGCAGGCAGGCCGTGAACGAGTGCATATAGCTTTTGGGGTAGGCAGGTGTTGCCCCTAGATGAGCCCTGTGTTGATGAACTGGAGTTTGTAAGGTGCAAGGTGCAGGGCAAGCTCAGGGCAGAGGCAGAAATTCCATCCGGCAGCTCCCACTGGCTCGGCCATGTGTGCTGGGGAGCTGATCCAGATCCAGATGCAGGCTCTACCACCCACTTGCTCACCGTCATCCATCCGTGCTCCTTGCCCCAAGCCCTGTGTCTGCCATATAGTAGATCCTCAATAAAATGCAGGGATGAATAAATCTGTGTGTGTATGTCCGTCTTTGCTGAATGCATGCAAGTTTCCGGGCCACACAAGGGCGAAGGGCATTTACCATGGTGTGTGTCCTATTTGAAATTGGTTCTTTGGACCCCAGGTTCTGAATATCCACTCTCAGTTCAAAGGAGAACCCATGGTATTTCCTCTTTCAAGATCCATCCTGTGATGTTATACGACACCCACCTTGTCAGGGGAAAAGATATCTTTTTTTTCTGGTTGTTAATAAATTGAGGGCAGGTCAGGTTTGCTGAAAATCATTCACTTATTCCAGAGGGCCAAATATTTGCAGGCATCCAGTAGGTAGCGCTTTGACGATGGAGGCCCCAGACCATCTCGTGGAGCTTGACAATGGCTTTTAAATTCATCCAGACTTTGAAAATAGGAAGACTCAAGCAACCACATGCAGGCACGCGCTTACAGATGATCGTGATAAATAACGCTATAACTCTCCAATGGCTCTCATGGCAGCCTGAGACCCAGGAAGAGGAACCGTCTCCTGGGGAAAGCTAAGGTGCACATGGTCACCCGTGTCCTGAAGAGACCTGGAAGAAATAAGGTCACAGGGCCTTCCCTAGCCCTGCGAGGCTGTGTTCCGTGGTTTCTCTGCCTCCTGTGAAATGCGCCATCTGGAGGCAAGCCTGCCATCTGGAAGGACTCGAAGCAGGTTCCAGATGGACCTCCCTTTGATCCAATCGATATGGACAGGAGAACACCAAGAACAAACTCTACCCCATGAGCCAGCTGCTGGCACGTAGATATTTCAGACCTCAGGCGAAAACCAAGCCTTGCACAAACAGGTTAGGAACAGGCTCTTCCATGAAAAAAAAGGCGGGGAGGAGGGCACAAATCATGGGAAAGAGACACATGCAGAGCTGGTGGGGGAATACAGAAGTGGAGGACATCCAAAGTGCTTCCCAGGTTACTATCTCGGATGGCTGTGCCATCGTTTCAGCTTTCACTTGGTCTCCACACAAAGGTCACAGTCTAGTTCTATTGTCTGGCACATTTGAGAGGAGTGCAAGAAAAATGTTAAAGATTAGCTCAACTATTTCATCCCGGGGCTACGCCGAGGTGCTACGCTCGCAGGGCTACAGAGACAGAGGAGACAAGGCCAAGTGCAGAGACGCCTCATGTTTGTTCACAGCAACCTCGGCAGCCCAAGAGCTGAGATCTGACAGCCGAGGTGGGATTACCAAGGCGTTAGAAAGACGGGGTGATATGAGCGAGAGCTCTGCCTTCACGTGTGTACAACAAGGCATTCACCCCCAGTATCCCGAGGGGATTGAGTCCAGGACACCTGGGAATCCCAAAATCCGCAGACCCTCAAGTCCTTTTTCTTAAATAGCAGAGGATTTGCATTAAATCTATACATATCCTCTCATTGACTTTATTTTTAAGAGTCTTTTTGTTGTTGTTGTTGTTGTTGTTTTTTTTTTTTTTTTTTTTTTTTTGACAGGCAGAGTGGACAGTGAGAGAGAGAGAGAGAGAAAGGTCTTCCTTTGCCTTTGGTTCACCCTCCAATGGCCGCCGCGGCTGGTGCGCTGCGCTGATCCGATGGCAGGAGCCAGGTACTTCTCCTGGTCTCCCATGGAGTGCAGGGCCCAAGCACTTGGGCCATCCTCCACTGCACTCCCTGGCCACAGCAGAGGGCTGTCCTGGAAGAGGGGCAACCGGGACAGAATCCGGCACCCTGACCGGGACTAGAACCCGGTGTGCCGGTACCGCAAGGCGGAGGATTAGCCTATTGAGGCACGGCGCCGGCCTAAGAGTCTTTTTTTCTTCATTTATATTTGAGAGGCAGAGGACAGAGAATCTAGGGGTTCACTCCCCAAATGCCCACTGGGAGCAGGGAACTCAATCCAATTCTCCCACATGGCGGCAGGAACCCAAATACTTGGGCCATCACCACTCTTCCAAGTACCTGAATTAGAGGAAGCTGGAGTCAGGAGCCAGAGCCAGGTGCGATGCTGGCATGTTAAACACTAGACCTAATAAATGCACCTGTACATCCATTTTCCAATACCTAATACACTGTAAATGCTTTGTAACGAGATTGCATACAATACAGTACTGTTGAGGGGATGGGAACAAGAAAGAAAAGTCTATACATGTCCAACTTTTAAAAAATTGCTGCCGGCGCCGCGGCTCACTAGGCTAATCCTCCGCCTTGTGGCGCCGGCACACCGGGTTCTAGTCCCGGTCGGGGCACCGGATTCTGTCCCGGTTGCCCCTCTTCCAGGCCAGCTTTCTGCTGTGGCCAGGGAGTGCAGTGGAGGATGGCCCAGGTGCTTGGGCCCTGCACCCCATGGGAGACCAGGAGAAGCACCTGGTTCCTGCCATCGGATCAGCGCAGTGCGCTGGCCACAGCAGCCATTGGAGGGTGAACCAAAGGCAAAGGAAGACCTTTCTCTCTGTCTCTCTCTCTCACTGTCCACTCTGCCTGTCAAAAAAATAAAATAAAAATTAAAAATTGCTTAAAAAAAAAAAAAAAGGCATGGTTGATAGAGTCAGAAGACACAGAATTCCCAGATACAGAGAACCACCTATGCTTGCCCCACTGGGGTATTGGGAGAAGGCAAAAAATACACAAAGCCTCTAGTGTAATGCCTGGCACTTAGTAGCTGCCCAATAAAGTATGCATCGGCTGGTTGATATTTTGTGTTTTAAGAGAAACAAAACAGCTTCCTGCCATAGGATACAGGGCACTTGTCTCACAGTCATGTGTCTGGGTGTCGCAATAACTCTGAGTGAGAAGGGCCGCTCATGATGACAATGGTACTTGGAGAGTTTTCCTAGATTGTGCAAAATCAGCCATCCAATAAATGGAGATCTAGGACGTGAAGGATTCCAGGCATCTTCCCGCTGTGCCAGCTGCGGCATCCTTTCTGCAAGTTCGATACTTTCCCTTCCTTTTATCCTTGGTTTTACTATAATTCTGCATCTTCAAAGCATCTTGGGAAACTTTATGGAAAAGGTTCATCATGAAAAACTATGCAAGGATTTCAAAAATCTTTGCACTAAAATAAACTTGTCTTTTAATTTCCTTTTCCATGAACTTTCTGAAGTACCCTCCTGTGTGCCTGCAGAGGAGGTTGAAAATATTTCCCGACACTTTCTAGTTTTCTGTCGAGGGTGCCTCACTTCCAGTCTTTTCCAACAGATACCTGCATACATGGAGGGAAACTTCTGGTTATTTGGAGATACAGTTAGTGATCCATGGATGGAATCTGTGTAAAGTAAAACGGTAAAGGGAGCAGGAGCATGTAATCTTGATATTCTTCAAACAGAGACTCTTTGCTGTAATTCTACACTATGTATAAGATTTCGTAAGCTATGCATTTGGTGAACTGCACATAAAATAAAAAGAATTAAAGCATTCAGTATAGATACGTAAATAATGATGACATATAATCCAAATTAGAACATGACCCAAGAAAACGCCCGAAAGCGCAGAGGTGGCCTTTTCCTGTTTCAAGATCGTGCACGCCAGGTTGTGTGGTTCTAATTTGTACTTGTAATTTCACTAAAAGTTTCTAGAAATTCTCCTCACAAAGCTCTATTTATGGAGACCTAAAAAACATAAAATGAATCCTTTCAAGGGAGATTTTTTATGTGGTTGGTCTTAGTCTAATTTGTGTCCAAAAGATGTCTTTTTTTTCCAGTCTAGTTTAGCTAACTGGAACAAACTCGGATGCCTCAACCCCAGTTATTTATTCTGTTTAATAAAAACATTGTGGGATTTGCATAGCATATTTCAATACCCGGGGAGTTTCCATTTATTTATTTATTCATTCATTCGTTCGTTGGTTCACTCTATTTTTGAAAAACAGTATCGGGAGATAACACCAGAGAAGCGAACATTGAAATCAGTGCAGGTACTAAGATTCAAACCTAACCAATCTTTCTTGGCAGGCTTTTTGCAGTGTTGAGATGCACCACACATTCTCTTGCAAAGTTGAGAGACTTGGAGATCTGTGCTTCCCGGTGGGAAAAGTACGATTTGGCTTCCGTAACTTTTGCATCCATGGCAGTAGTGGTTTAATTAATGAGGTAGCAGCAGAAAGTCCCTCCTAGCTTTTCAGGCCCTAGGCCAATAGGAATCCCAGAGAAGATTGGTTCTGAATTGCTAACTTCAAAGAGCTCAGGTCTCCCGCCCCTCTGCACAATGACCAAGGAGATCAATTTTCTTGGGACTCCTATAACCCATTTATGGTACACTGGGAAGCAACTTCATGTTTCGGTCTCTGGGAGGAAGAAAGAAGGAATAGCAGAATATCTCAATTTCTAGTAAAAATGCAAGTTAATATTGAGAACAAGCTTCCTTTATTATCTATAATTCTTAATGATTCCTTTATACTTCAGATATAAACTTAATACTGATCTGGAGCTAAAGTTAGGCAGAACACTGACCATCAAGTACCCAACCATTGGTGGTGTCCTATGGTAACCCAGGCATTCCAAAGTCTGGTTTTTCAGTTTGCTGATCTGGAAAGTTCCCTCTCTTTTTCTTTCTTTCTTTCTTTCTTTCTTTCTTTCTTTCTTTCTTCCTTCCTTCCTTCCTTCCTTCCTTCCTTCCTTCCTTTCCTTCCTTCCTTCCTTCCTTCCTTCCTTCCTTCCTTCCTTCCTTCTTTCCTTCCTTCTTTCATTTCTAAATTTATTTGCTTGAAAGGCAGAGAGAGAGAGAGAGAGAGAGAGAAAGAGAGAGATTTTCTATCTGCTGGTTCACTCGCCAAATGGCTGTAATGGTCAGTGCAGGTCCAGGCTGAAGCCAGGAGCCTGGAGTCACATCCAGGTCTTCCACGTGGGTGGCAGAGGCCCAGATACTCTGGCTGCCTTCTGCTGCTTTCTCAGGCACACTAGCAGGGAGCTGGATCAGAAGTGGAGCAGCCAGGACTCAAACCAATGTTCTGATGTGGAATGCCGGCATTGTAGGCAGAGGCTTAGTTTACTGAGCTGCAGCATTGGTCCCAGTTGCTTTTCCAATGTAACCAGATTCACGTTAACCAGTCTCATTAGAGACTGATGCACAAACCATTATGTCAAGTTAAAAGCTTGTAATAGGAATGATTTCTTTCTTATAATTAAGAAGTTAATAATCTACATCACCTCATTCCCAATATGAGAAAAGTCAGTTTGGAACTGAAAGGTTGTGTGGAGAGCACAGAATCAGAGAAAAAGGGACCCTGGATCACCTGTAGAGGTGTCTTATCTAGACCATGGAAAAGTCTGGTGAATGTCCTAGAGTACATCTCCCCAGTAATCATGATGCTCATTATCCTAGATCAAGTGGCTGAGCTGATGGAAAATGCCAGATAAATGCAAATTCTCACCCTCTAGTTTCTACATTTTGCAGACTCTAAGCAAGCCATCTCCAGCAGTCTACGCAGTTGATAAGCTTAGTGAAAACACATTCTAGTCACACACCCAGGAACTTAAAGCCAAACTATTTCAAATGGTCCTGACAGCTGCATGATCTTCCTTCTTAGGGAAGTCCTACAGTTGGCCTCATCGACTGGTACAGAGTCTCAGTGCTGCTTAGTGGGTATTCCCGAGTTCAGGAGCACCACATTTCACCTTTACATAGCACCAGAATCCTCTAATGGTAAGTGGTGAGAAAAAGCTAACAAGATTCATTTTGACCTAACATATGTGGGTCAGCGTGTACTAATAAAAGTTGCAGAGGTTAACAACAACAACAAAAAATCAGTTACAGCTAGAGTTCATTAATTCAGCTTAACTGGGAAAATGACTAATTTAAATTAGCAGAAGTCTTAATAACAGCTTTTGTTTCCTAAAGCTCTGACTTAATGAAAAGGGCTCTGAACTGAAATGAGAACTCTTCAATTTTCCACCTTTGTTTCCTCTAGCCAAGATCATTAACCTTTCCAGGCCTCCGTCTCCTCGTCTGCTAACAAAGCAAAGCCTTGAGCCCATGCGCCACGAGGACCTGCCAGCTCAGAGCTTAGACCTCAGATCCTGACCTGGGATGCAGGCAGGCACAGGATGCTACCAAGTGGATTATCTTAGTTGAATCCCTCACAAAGGATGGAGCGATTAATTTTGCCTAGAAAGGAAAGGGAGAAGGCCGCTGCCTGGGGAGGTGACATCTGAACCTGACCTTGAAGATGAAGCAGACCAAGATGGTGGGGCTGACGGACAAGGCATAGATGGTCTAGGAAGTGGGGGATGGGCAGGAAGGTGAGCTGGGAAAGGGAAGAATTGCCACAAAGTGTGGCACAAAAATGTAAGAGTCTGAGTGAGTGAGTGAGTGAGTGGGACTTACATAATACCAGAATGCATTTGGGCATGAGGTCCATGATCCAATTAGCATTTGGGGAAGGCCAAACCGACGTGGGAAATGGTTTTTGAACAGGAAAAACCTGGCGGCCTCAACAGCCTGGAGACATCCAATAGGCCATGAGGCAAGTGATCAGGGCCTAAGCTAGGATGTGGCAGGACAGGTGGGCTGGGAGACCCTCCAGAGGAAGATCTTGGCACCCCATGAGGCAGGGAACCATGACACAATGGCCTGGAGGTTTCTGGTCTGGAAGGGTGGGGCTCAGCGGAGAGCGGTCTCCCCCAGGATTCTAGATGCTGACGATCTGCATTAACCAGAAACCCAGGCTTAGGAAGCATGAATGAACTTCAGTGGGCCTCATGAGACACGCACAAAGGCCCAATGCATAAAACCCACAGATGAAGGCATTCTTGAGAACATTAGATTCTGCATGGCAGTGAGCAAATCATGGCATAAGAAAATTAAAACAGATCCAGTAGACCACGAGCTTTGGGCGAAAAAAGTGGCTTTGAGACTTTGAAGTTATTATTTGTTTAGCATTTTGTTCATTTTGTGTGCCTTTTAGGTCTGGATTTTTGTTTAATTTTTTGCATGTTTGTTTGCATAAGACATTGTTGTTAATCTTAGAATGGAACATGATGCAATAATAGCACAATAGAGATTGAGTTTGATCTCTGGTTTAGAGTTCCAACTACAAAAATTCCAGCCATTTTCCACCACATTATTCTTGCTTCCCGGCAGCAGGCACAACCCTTCAGGCCTCTGATATCTTCCACTTAACAAATCCTCAGGGCTGGGTTTTCCCATAAATAGAAGGCAGGGCATGCAGTATTAATAGTATCCTTGTATCTTAAAATGAAGAGAAGCAGTCAAGACTGACAAGCTAGGTTCATACTGTCCTCTTGCTCCCCAGGGCAATAACTACAGAGAAGCGTGTTACAGTCGATTAAACTATATTGCATTTTAATATCCAAGTTAAATGCAAGATACATTATTTTTAAATTAACTTTCTGAATTTATTGTAGTAAACGCTTGAATACTGGCTTGCTCCATGTGTCTTCTGAATTTTTATTATTCTGCTTACTCCTCAAAATAATGAAGTCACTATTTAACAGGTGAGAAAATAGGCCCGGAGAGGTTAAAGTTCACGTAGCTAGCAAGTGGAAGGACTTGGGCTTCAGCCAGGCAGTGTGATTACAGAGGTTATGATCTGAACCTGTTTGCTATGTTGCTCACAACTAAATACACAAAATAAATACACAAAATCTTATGCTCAAGATAGCCAAATATTTTATAATATATGCAATTAATGAGCAATTAAGTGAAATAACTTTTATTGGCATGGCATCAAATAAGATTATGAAACTCTACAGCATAACATAATTCTATGAAAAAGTATATGTCTATAATAAACAGGTACATGCATATTCATTACAGGTATAGAAAGAATATTCACCCAAAGTCTAATAATGATTATCTTTTGATGTGGAATTTCTAGAGACTTTTACTTTCTACTTAATAATTTTCTGTATTTTTCAGATCTTTTAAAAATAAACTTAAATAGTATCTGAATATCCAGTTTCTAACCTAACCTGTGAAGAATTTGAAGGTCATCAATTCCATCTTTACCCCAAGAAAAAAAGCCAAACATACTACAGGTTAAGCCCCAGACCCTAATTAAAGAATTTCTAGAAAAACTGAAAGACTAAAAATAAGGAAACCAGAAGAAACTTTGGCCTCTTGCACCTCAGATAACATAAATGGTAAACGCAACCTACCTCCTAGCCAGATGACATAAAACCTCACACCAAATGCATAGCTCTGTTTACTCAATACCTCATGTCCAGTTCTCAATAAAAATTACAAGACATAATAAAAGGCATGAAACATGGAATCAAGAGGCAGGGCAGGCACTGTGTCGCAGTGGGTTAAAGCCCCAGCCTACAATGCCAGTATCCCACATGGCCACTGCTTTGAGTCCCGGCTGCTCCACTTCCCATGCAGCTCTCTGTTGTGGCCTAGGAAAGCAGCAGAAGATGGCCCAAGTCCTTGGGCCTCCTGTGCCCCCGTGGGAGACTCAGAAAAAGCCCCTAATCGGCTCAGCTCCGGCCACTAGGGAAGTGAAGCAGAGGATGGAAACCACCACCACACCTCCTCTCTGCCTCTACCTCTCTGTAACTTTGCCTCTCGAATAAATAATAAATCTTAAAAAGAAAGAGAGAGAGCACTGTCTATAACTCTACCTATAAAAAAATTTAAAAAATTAAGAGAGAGAGAGAAGGTAAAGATCAGAATCAGACTTAGACATGAGAAAGATTCAAAAGTTATCAACTGGGAACTTAAAAACAACTCTGATTAATATGCTAAAAGCTCTAATTGAAGAAGTTGACAATATGAAAAACATATCAAAAATGAAACAGAAAGGAAGAATGCCTTTGATGGGCTCATCAGTAAATTGGTTACAGCTGTGGAAAGAATCAGCTTGAAAACACATCAATAAAGTCTTTCAAAGCTGAAAAGCAAATAGAAAAGAAAGATTGAAAAAGACAGAACACTATGTTCCTAAATTTGTATATATGAACTGCATGAAGTTTGTATACCTTAAATAAAAGGTTTCTAGGAAGGAAGGGAGGGAGGGAGGAAAGAAAAGAAAATCCAAGAACTGTGCAATGATGACAAAAGGTGTAATATACATGTAATGGGAATAGCAGAGGGAGAAGAAAAGGAGAAAGGAACAGCAGAAATATCTGAAGCAATAGTGGCTGGTAATTTTCTAAAATTAATAACAAACAAAACTACAAATCCAGGATGGTCAGAGAATACCAAATGGGATAAACCCTGGAAAATCTATACTTATGCATAGACACTCAAATTGCAGAACCCCAAAGACAAAGAGACAATCTCCAAAAGAGCCAGAGAAAAAAGGTTTTACCTGTGTAGGAACAGGAAAACCTTAACTGGATTTCTCTTCAGAAGCCAAACAAGGATTAATAAGAGTACTTTTTATTGTTTTGCATGTTACCACCAACTCTTTATTTCTGTTCAGACTCTTAAGTTTCAGAAGCTGAAATATAAAGCCCTTTTAAAAAGGAGAAAGAGGAGAAGGAGCAAGAGGAAGAGAAGGAGGAGGAGAAGGAAAAGGAAAGAATTTGTCTAGCCGGGGCTGGCGCTATGGCTCACTTGGTTAGTCCTCCGCCTGCAGTGCCGGTATCCCATATGGGCGCCGGGTTCTAGTCCCGGTTGTTCCTCTTCCAGTCCAGCTCTCTGCTGTGGCCCAGGAGGGCAGTGGAGGATGGCCCAGGTGCTTGGGACCTGCATCCTCATGGGAGACCAGGAAGAAGCACCTGCCTCCTGGCATCAGATCACCTCCTGGCTTTGAATCAGTGCAGCGCTGGCCATGGCAGCCATTTGGGGAGTGAACCAATGGAAGGAAGACCTTTCTCTCTGTCTCTCTCTCTCACTGTCTAACTCTGTCAAATAAATTAAAAAAAAAAAAAAAAGAATTTGTCTAGTCAGTGGACCTCTCTCTGAGAAGTGAGTCATCAACCTCCTCCACTCCCCTACAGTGTCTCTGCAGCTCCCTGTAGGTCATGTCTGTGCCAGCTGGCAGAATGCTCAGGTGGCAGTGGAATAGAACTCACTGACATAGATCAATATAGGATTTCTTTTTTTCCTGTGAATTCCAAAATGCCATCCAAAGAGTCTTGGTCAGGAAGGAAAACGAGCAGAGCTACAGTTCACAAATCAAAACAAGAGGGCCATCAGCAAGATTTATTGATAGCTACCTTGGGGATGAAACTGGGTTCTCAAAAGTGGTCTGTGACCATCTGGCAGCAGAACTCTGTGTTTTCACAGTTGACATCACTTGTTAGAAGAGCAACTCTTCCAGCCCAGAACTCTGTATCTGTTGAGATGATCCTTCAAATGTGAGGAACAAATAAAGACTTTGTTGGACAAATAAAAATTGAGGAAATTTGTCACAAGGAGATCTACTTTGCAAGATACATTTAAAGCAAATTCTCATGGAGCCAGCATTGTGGTCCAGCAGGTTAAGCTTGGGCCTGCAATACCGGCATTCCATTTGGGTGCCAGTTCTAGTCACGGATGCTCCATTTCCAATGCAGCTCCCTGCTAATGCACCTGGGAAAGCACCGGAAAATGGCCCAACTGCTCGGGCCCCTGCACCCATATGGGAGACCCTGTGTTTAGCCTGGCCCAGCTATGGCCACTGTAGCCATTTGAGGAGTGAACTAGCAGATGGAAGATCTCTCTCTCTCTCTCTCTCTCTCTCTCTAATTCTACCTTTCAAATAAATACAGAGATATTTTTCAAAAATAAAGTGAAAATTAAAAAACATTTCGGAAAGAAGGAAGAGGGCACAGGTAAGAAACTCACATCTATACAAAGATAGGAGAGTCACAAAAGGAATAAATGAGTAAGTCACAGTGAAAACATAAGTGGCAGAAGCCCAAAGTCAGCACTGCTGTCACTCTCAGTGTCAAAGTCAGAGCCCCCGAGGTCCCACCCGCCCCTGCAGCTGCAGGAACTGTCCTACCTGCACAAGAACTCAGCGCTCTGGAAGCTCCGTCAGAAGCAGGAAACAGAATATGGTTTCTCCTCTCCTCAGTCTCTCCTCTCTCTCCTGCAACTAATCTCAGCAGGCCTTTCACTCCACCATAGCTAACCTTCCACATAACAGAGAGAGTAGCAAAATCATGCAGCCATCTGGGGAGTGAACCAGCGGATGGAAGACCTCTCTCTGTAACTCTTCCAAATAAATAAAATAAATCTTAAAAAAAAAAAAAGGCAGGAGTTGCCCGTTCCTTGCTTCTAACGGTGGCTGCTGTGTTCAGAGTAGCAATGCCATGACAATGTGACTTACACAGATATGCTTCCTGTGTCAGTTTTCAGTTGTGCTTATACACTAAGTAATAACAACGTGTCTTCCCAGTACCTCGCCTGAAACATTCTGGATAAAGCATGTTAGGAAGTATTTAAAGCTGAAGACCCAGAAGCTTCTAGTACGTCACTTTCCTTGACTTCTAGATCATTAGCGGTATCACAGGCAGAGCCTTTTCCCTTCTCCTCTCGCCGATGGCTCACAGCTTGCTGAAAGCTGTGTATTTTAGCATTCTCCCTTCCCCACTCTGTCTTGTGTATTTATGAGTGAAAACCCACATTGGTGTCTCAGCATTCAGAGGAATTACTGGAGCTCATTAGGTCAGAAGTTATCCCTTGGCTGGGTAAACAAGACACTCATTCTTCTCCTTGCTGCAAAACAAGACTCCTGATCGGCCAGTGCCATCAATCATTCTCCAACTGGCCCCTGACAGACAAAAATCAAAGAACAAGTTAGCCCAGCACGGGTTACAGATTAGAAATCAGGTGACAGCAGGCCCCATTGTTTGTGGCTGCGAAGCAAGCACACTGCTGTGCATGGGTGAGCACTCCCATACTTGGTGACAGGAGTATTTTTGGAAAGTAATGTCTTCCCATTTATAAAACCCAGAAAGAGGCAGCATAATGTGGAGATGTTAGTTCTCAGCCCTGGCTCCAGCTCAAAATTACCTGTGGAACTTTAAAAAAAAAAAAAAAAAAAAAACTTCAGATGTCGTGACCTCACTCAGGACCAATGCTCTGACTGCCCCCAGGGTGCAGCGTGTCAATCACCTGGGGCAGTTTTTGCAACCTGGGATGTCTGCCGGGTGGCCCCATCCCACACCAGTTGCATCAGAATCTCTGGAGGTAGGACATGGATTAAACAGCTGCCCAGGTGATTCTCACATGTGAGGATACCCAGGCCTGGGAACCACGACTCCATATAGAGATCGAATTCGCTTATCCATTTAACAAACACGAGGGGTCTTCAAAAAAATTCATGGAAATGCATATTATGAAAAATAAACTATGTGTGGATTTCAAATATTTTTTGCACCAAAATAAATGCATCCCTTAATTTCACTTTCACATGAACTTTTGGAAGTCCTTTTGTGTTTACTGATCGCTGTGGTGTGCAAGGGGCTGTTGACAACACAGCTATGAATAGAATGAGTAGTTCCTGCTCCCTTGGACTTAGAAATCTCAAATTGGAACCTTCAGGGGTAGTTCCTGCTCCCTGGGGCTTAGAAATCTCAAATTGGAACCTTCAGGGCTGGGCCCTAGGCGTGTGAGATTTCTAAGAGTTCATTAGGCAAGGTGGAGAGCCAGGGGGTAGGGGAGAGGAAGGGAATCAGACAGCTGTTTGTCTCTTGCTGCCTCTGCCTATTGGCTGTTTGATTTGGGGCAAGTTACATAACTGTTCTAAGCCTCAGCTTCCTTATCTTTCAAATGGCAGAAAGCAAATCACACACTCTGATGCTGTTATCAGTTTTAAATGAAAAGCAAGAAATCAATACAAGTCCTGGTGCAGTAACTTATACCTACTGGGCATTCAATAAATGTTGGTATTTTTTTTCTTCCTCCCTCCCTCTTTCCTGTCTCCCATTGTTCTGAAAGCAGTCGGCTGTGCTGATGGACAGGTGAGGCACAGTCGAAGCATGAAACACAGGCCCTGCTTTCCAGGAGTTACAGTGTAATAAACAATCAGGGAGCCACCACATCCTACCTAAGCTCTTCCTTGTGGGTGGCATCTGCTCCTTTATTCATTGCTGGAGAAAAATAATCGCTGAGCAGTAAAAGCCTGAACAGGTTCCCTAAAGAGGAAGAATTCAGAGGAGTTTTGCAAGGTGAGTAGGGCAGGCGGAGAGGAGGGTGTCTCAGGCTAAAGGAAACAGCACAGCCAAAGTAAGCAAATAGAAGTAGGTCGCGTTTAAAAACAATCTCTACTTTGCAAGCACGTATTTGACATGGCCTGTGCCTGTCATTGACCAAGAAAGAATCAGCAGAGCGTCCTCGGTGTTTAATAGGTACATGTTGGTAATGACACGAGCCTTTGCTTTCACGCCCCAATTCCTCACACTATTGTTTCTGCAAACGTTGCGTGTATCTAGTTATTTTTCTACTTGCATGCTCTCGGGGTGGCACCCGCACGCCTTCTCAGAAAAACCCCACACGCCTCAAAAGCCACAGCGCCTTTTCTGAACACGTAGAACAAAGCGCTGCCGGCGGATGACGTCATCCTCCTCGGAGCGAGCGTTCATTCAGGTTATCACTGAAGTCCTGCCTGCAGGCTTGCGCGGCGCGGTCGGGCCCGGCCCACGCGCTCCCGGCGCAGGCAGCGGGGTCCGCGGCGGGCGGGCGGGCGGGCGGGCGACCCCGGCAGCCCCGGGCGTCCGGCAGCGCGACCCCGCGGATCCTCCTCCGCTGAACGACTTGCACTGACCTACTTGGACAATGGCGTGACCTCGGCCGAGCGCGCGGGAGCTGGGCTGCCCGCCGCGGGCCCGCCCCAGGGGGCTTCCGGCGGCGGCGGCGGCGGGGGCGAGCGGGCTCTGGCGGGGGTCCCTGCAGAAGCCGCCAGTCCACTTCTGTTTGGGTGGCGGTTACTCTGCCCCCGCCCCCCGGCCGCGGCTGTTACAATTCATCTTTGTGCTCTCCGAGTGCAGGCTGCTGACTGGCTGGCCGGCTGTGAAGTCAGAGACAGACAGCCAATGAGAGCAGGACCCTGCTCTGTCGCCCAGCTGCAAAAGGCCCGAGGAGTGCTGGACACACACGCGAGGTTGGCGCGGCGCGAGCAGCCCCCACAGAGCGCTTTCCTGGGGCGAGCCTGGAGGCGCGGGCGGAGCGCTGGGCACTGAACCCCGGCAGCGCAGCCTCACTGGGCCGCCGCCTGCCACCCAGCTGGAGCCCCGGCTAAGCCTCGCTTCCACCAAGTTCACTGCCCTCTGAATGTCTGGCTTGGAAGCCAACGTGGGTGTCTGGGGGAGGGGAGGAGGGGCAGGGCCCGGAATATTCCGTTACCTCCACCACGCGAGGTGATGGCTCTAGACACTTCCCGGCAAGGGAAGCTGGCTTTGGAACCAAGGACATTACCAGCTTAAAACTGACCTCCTTCGAAAGCAGAGGCTCTGAACTCGCGAGGGGTAAATCCCCGGTGTTTACCGCCTGACAAGGCTCCTCCAAAGGCGAAGCATTGCTTATACACCTGCGAGGAGACAAGAGCTGACTGATGCATTTGTCCCTGCGGATACCTATAGGGTAATCGTTTGTCTCCTTGGGATCTGCTTGGGCTGTTATCAAATGTGAAAGGAATGACTTCACGCTTGTATTGGAATCTAACATGAAATCATCATGACGCATCTGAAAAGCCCGCCTCAAGCTCTAGACCTATAACATCTCACCTGCCGCGGAGCGCCCTCTTGTTTCTTTCGATGTTTCGGAGCTGGTGAAATATTCTCCCCCCATGATGTTCCACCTTCCACTCCTCCTGGTTGAGGAACATTCCTATGAAGTGCACCGTTTTCAGCTCCTCCCCTAACATGCTGGTCTTTGTCAAACCTTGATTTATGGCGGACAGATAATGGAGGGCTATAGAAATGTTCCTAAGAAACCTAGAAAAATGTTAAGTATGAAATTAGCACCCTGAAATGCTATGCGGGATTCTTCACACAGATTTGCAGTTGGTAGCACATGGGTAAATTGTTGGCAAAAATATGCTCAAAGAGTTTTAAAATAGGGGAAGATGAGCACATTTTTGTACCCATCCCAAAGGGTATAGAATCGCTCCCGTGCCATATATACTCGGTGTCATTAGCTCTGAGCTTCTCCGGCTTCTTGGGTAGACGAACTGTACAAGGGCTATGAGAAGAAAGAGCAGGATAGCGGTAGCAGTGGAACGTGCGTGCTGGCTGCACACGACGACATGGCCAGTCTGGACCCGTACAGCAGCTTTGGCAGATCACCCTCTCTTTCTTCAGTTGAGTTCCTTGTGGTCCCTGGCCGACAGAGGTCACAATGCAGCCACCACTGCTGTAACAGCAGGATTGCTCACACGTGCTGTTCCCACCTCCTGGCAGCAGGTTTTACTTTAAAACGCTGAATCAAGGGGCAGTCTCTATGGTGCAGCAGGTTAAGCCATTGTCTGTGATGCCTGCATCCCATATCAGAGTGCCAGTTCCAATCGTGGCTACTGTGCTTCCGAGACAGCTTCCTAATGCATCCTGGGAGGCTACAAATGATGGCCCAACTACTTGGGTTCCTGCCACCCACTTGGGATGGAGTTCCTGGCTCCTGGCTTTGGACTGGCCTAGCCCTGGCTGTTGTGGGCATTTGTTCTGCTTTTCAAGTAGATGAGAATATTTTCTTAGAACAGCAGAATGAAGGTCTTTGGGCCCAAGACTTGATGACCACAAGGCAAAAATGACCCATACTTTTCTGGTGGGGCAACGGGTGGAGGAGAGGACCAAACCCTGGACTGAGAATGGTCTTTGCATTATAGGAGCAGAGCCAACTGATAAGAAAGAGGTGGCTTGTTAAAGACAAAGAAGCACCTGGCATGGAAGAGCGTGAGGAGGCCAAGTGTCTGTTAATGAGCTCACCTGCTGAGCAGTCAGAATGACAAGACTCTGGAAACTTTGCCAGGTGGAATGAGAAGACTAATGCAGTCCAGTAGAAGCGTCCGTATTTCTCCCGGTTTAAAGTGGCTTCTGTTTTCATTTAACAGGCCAACTAAAACACGGCAGGCTTAGGGAAGCCGTCTCTCACTGGTAACTGATACTCCTTCCTTCCTGGACACCAGGACATACATGATGTGTCTGGTCATGTGCTCTGTGTTGTGAGTGCAGTGTATGACTCGAAAGAGGAGAAAGCCTCTCCGTGCAGGTCCTGGGAGTGCCACATCTCCTCCCGCCCCTGCCCCCCGCCCCTGTATTTGTAAATGTTTCTGTTGAGGGCATCCACCCTGCCTCTCCCTAGATCTGCCGCAAGAACAATGATGTGAGCGGGAATTAGGCAGATGTAGAAAAGGGGGCTGTAGTGCAGGTGCCTCTGAGGTCCAGGGAGACCAGCCCGCTCAGTGACTCCACCTCCCCACTATTTTCCCTCTCTCTCTTACCCATCACCTTATTTTATTTTTAAGATTTACTTACTTATTTACTTGAAAAATTACACAGAGAGAGAGACAGCTTCCATCTGTTGGTTCACTCTCCAAATGGTCGCAATGGCCGGGGCTGGGCCAGCTCAAAACCAGAAGCCCAGAACTCTATTTGGGTCTCCATTTGGGTGGCAGGGCCAAAGCACTTGGGCCATCTTTCCACTGTTTTCCCATGTGCATTAGCAGGGAGCTGGATTGGAAGTGGAGCAGCCAGGACTCCAACCCACCTATGTTGGCATCACAGGTGGAGGCTTAACAGGCTGCACCACAATGCCGGCCCCCCAACACATCACCTATTTAAAGAATGATATTGAAGTAAGTGTTAGCAAAAGGAATTCAAATGAAACTCATGGAAGGAAAACAACATGTCACCAGAGAGCGTAGTGGCTGGGCAGGAGCAGACCCACAGAAGAACATCACAGCCCAGGGGATGGCTTCCTTTCAGATAAAACACCATGTTCTGGAAGAAAATGATGCTAACATCTGGGGTGCAGAGTTCATGAGGTGTCCAAAGAGCTGAGAGAACACACCTGAAGCCCATTCAGGGGAAAGGCTGTGTTTAGATTTTGCTTTTTGGTCTTCCTTATTCTCAGTAGGCAGACAATATGGTGTGGTCAAAGTGTCACTGAAGCATGCTAGAGCAATGTGATATCTAGTTCCCTGGAATGTGCGTAAGGAACAGGGTGAAGCCAGGCAATAGGGAGAGGGAGGCCTCCTTCACAAAGAGAAGTGAGTAACTGAGTACAGATAATTAATTCTCAGAGACCTCATATATGCTGGTAATAGAGCAAGAGTTTAGCAAAGAATTGCCTCTCTAATTTTATGATTGTTAGTGGGGAGAATTGATCTATGTATATATTGCAAAGGTCCGTATTGCATCATTGTGGGAAGGGATGTTCCTTTCATCTGGGGAGTAAAAAAAAAAAAAAAAAAACAGTAAAACCTGATCATCGGTGATCAGAGCTGCAGGAAAGTGATTTTGTTTTTTAGAGTCTGTGCTAAGTTCTGCTGACAGCCTGCATTAATATGAAATTAACAACACTACTCATACAGAACCTCATGTCCAAAAAAAGCTCACATTATGCTTTAAGCCTTTTATTCCAAAATAATAGAAGTCATGAGGTTAAAGTTTGCTCATATGTTTTTTTTCTGAAACAGCTGTACAATCTTATATGGGGGATGAAAGTAGATTTCATGTGGATTTTTGTCAATTGAAAATGCAAAGAAAGAGCCAGTCGTTAAGCTCCACTCCCCCACCTCACCCTAATCACATATTTATGATTTGCTGCTTGCAAGCATTCTCGATTTTTTTTTTTTAATGAGAACTACCCTTGATGCTCACATTCATTGTCATTATCATTATTTGCTTTGTGTCAACAGTGTGACTCATCTTAACTAAAAGCCTCCAGGAGAATAGAGGAGGAAGACTGAGAAGGAAATTCTATTCAGTAAGTCACTATTGAGCTGACTGAACTATAACACCAGAGGCCAAAGAGAGTATAGGATCCAGCAGACTACATAGGGCAGATATGCGAATGACTGTAGGTTGGCTAGCATTCACACCTTACACAAGCTGGTAACAACATTGTGCAGTGGGCAGATGGCCATTGGAGCAACTGGAAATGTTTCATAGAGAGGAAGGTAAAGGGTAAAAGGATGTGTGCGGCAGGTGCTTGCTGGGCTCTCCCCATCATTAAGGCCCATGTTAAAAGCTTGAATCCTGACTCCAGACCCTCTGGAAGCCAGTGCCCTCCTATTGTGGTTTGGATGTGATTTGAGCATGTCTCCCCCAAGTGCTGGTGTGTCAGGAGCTTGGTGGTGCTCAGAGGTGATGTGACCTTTAAGAGATGGGGTTTAATGGGAAGTGATTGGGTCTGTGTAGTAACAAGAAGCTCACTAGTACACTTCTTCTCCGTGCTGTCAGCCCCGCCTCAGCTCCACCCTGCATCTTGCACCATTCATTCATTCCCTCAAGGAAATCTTGCCTCTTTGCATAGTTTCCACTAATAACCACCTACAAAATGCTGTCTGAGATGCAGTTATTATGGAAAGTGTTGGGGAAAGTAGATTTCCAACCTAGTACTGCACATATCTTATAATTCAACAGTAGCCATTGCATGTGTATTTTTTAGCTGACACATAAAAATTATACCTTTCATGTGGTACTGTGTGATGCTTCCACTGCATCCACTGTGGAGTCTGAAAAATCCTTCAGGGGCTCCACCTTGCCAATTACTCATTCATCCTCACTTTTTTTTAATTTTAAATCTCTATCTATCTATCTATTTATCTGAAAGAGTTACACAAGAAGGAGAGGCAAAGAGAGGAGAAGCAGAGAGAGAGAGAGAGAGGTCTTCCATCCACTGGTTCACTCCCCAAATGGCTGAAACGACCAAAGCTGCGTTGATCCAAAGCCAGGAGCTTCTTCTGGGTCTCCCACATAGCTGCAGGGGCCCAAGGACTTGGGCCATCTTCTACTGCTTTCCCAGGCCATAGCAGAGAGCTGGATTGGAAGAGGAGCAGCCAGGTCTCAAACCATTGCCACTATGGGATGCTGGCATTGCAGGCAGCAGCTTTACGAGCTATGCCACAGCACCGGTCCCTCATTTTCCCTTTTTAATGCTGCATTTCTTCTCTTCTTAGGGATGTGGATGAGGACAAAAACCCCCAAATTCAATTCCCTTCACTTGTTTCAACCAGAAATTCATCTTGTTTTTTAATCTACATTCTTCCATTATACTGTGGATTGGAGCCCACTTCTCCCAACCAAATAATCAGCAGTTTCCTAAATGAAGACTCCCTTGATTGTGGTAAAATGATTTATGGCTCTACTTTTCTTTTGAACTTGCTACATTGACAATTTTGCAAGGTAGCACTGCAAAATAAGGACATTCCATAGGATTGCAAATTATAAGACCATGAAGAATTCTTAAAATTTTTCAAATAGTTCTCAATTTATAAACAAGAAAATTGAGGCTGAGACCAGCTTGAGCATATGTAACTGAGATGATTGAAAACCTGCCGGCCGGCGCCGCAGCTCACTAGGCTAATCCTCTGCCTTGCGGCGCTGGCACACCGGGTTCTAGTCCCGGCCGGGGCGCCAGATTCTGTCCCGGTTGCCCCTCTTCCAGGCCAGCTCTCTGCTGTGGCCAGGGAGTGCAGTGGAGGATGGCCCAAGTCCTTGGGCCCTGCACCCCATGGGAGACCAGGAGAAGTACCTGGCTCCTGCCATCGGATCAGCGCGGTGCGCCAGCTGCGATGGCCATTGAAGGGTGAACCAACGGCAAAAGGAAGACCTTTCTCTCTGTCTCTCTCTCTCTCACTGTCCACTCTGCCTGTCAACAAAAACAAAACTGCCAGTTGGTTGCTTCTTTTTTCCTCCAAGAGATAGGGAGGTCATGATGAAGGAAAAAAGGTTAGAGAACAGGCACTGATTATAGCATCTGTGGTTAGGAGTGGCATAGGGTGGCAAGGTACTTACCTTCACTAAGATGTGCAAAGTAAGAGTACTGTGGGGAGCAACTGAGACTAGACTAAGTTACTGGAATTAAGACTTATTCTATGCATCTGCTCTCCCACAATATGGCGCTGAGGGAGCAAACAACCTCTACGCAGCTGCCTCATCAGTTTGACGAGCTGCAGGAGCTGATCCTGCTCCTGATTGGAGGAGAGCAGCGTGCTCGGCATGTGGGCAGCAGAGTTGGGATTGGTGGAAGAGGACTATAAAGGAGGAGAGAGACAACATGCACTAGGAACATCTGAGGGAACACCTGAGGAACATCTGAGCAGCCCCCAAGAGAGCCGGCCGGTGGTGTGCCGCTCCCCCGCGGAAGCGGGGAAAGCGGCGGGGGGTGCCGCCCCCTCCACAGAGGTGGAGGGGCCAGCAGCTGACCAGGGACGGCGTCGTTCCTCCGCAAGTGAGGGACCGCCAGCAAACCCGGGAAGGGCCGAGGAGACAAAAGAACAACGCAGGGTCTAGTGTCGTTCCTCCGCGAATGGGGGAGTGACAGAGTACCTTCATTATTTTCTCCTGGGTGACCTCTTCCTGCCCCATCCCATTGGGCAATGGGGACCATGAAGCCTTTTCAGATCACAGCATCTGAGTCTGTCTCAGTGAAGTTACCAGTTGGTTTAAACATTATCAGCTCTGGGGCCGGCGCTGTGGCGTAGCGGGTAAAGCTGCTGCCTGCAGTGCCAGCATCCCATATGGGCACCGGTTTGAGTCCCAGCTGCTCCTCTTCCAATCCAGCTCTCTGCTATGCCCTGTGAAAGCAGTAGAAGATGGCCCAAGTCTTTGGGCCCCTGCACCCACGTGGGAGACCCAGAGGAAACTCCTGGCTCCTGCCTTTGGATCGGCCCAGCTCCAGCCGTTGTGGCCATTTGGAGAGTGAACCAGCAGATGGAAGACCTCTCTCTCTCTCTCTCTCTCTCTCTCTGTGTGTGTGTGTAACTCTGCCTTTCAAATAAATAAGTAAATAAATCTTTAAAAAAAATTACCAGCTCCAACTTCATCTCCCCAGTAGTGAGCACTGGCTAAGCCTCTGCAGGTCGACATACAGATACATGGAAAGCTGAACAGGTCCATCGATGGACCTCTTCTGGAACATGGCCAAACCAGGCTGCTCTGCACACTGGCAACCACAAGGATGCAAGCTGGAGCAGTCTGGCCTTGTGAAGATGATGCTCTGGAACCCACCATAGAGCACTGGACTCTGGCCATTTGTCCTCAGTCTTGAACTCCATAGCCACAATGGGCTTTTTGTCCCAAGCTCAAGCCACTGCGGTTTTAGAGACATTAGAGTATACAAAGGGTATGAGGACCAGGAGTTTATTTCCTTTGGGAAGAGTGTCAAGGGACTCAAGTCTTTTTTTTTTTTTTTTTTTGATAAGCAGAGTTATACAGTGCGAGACAGAGAGACAGAAAGAAAGGTCTTCCTTCCATTGGTTCACTCCTCAAATGGTCGCTACAGCCGGCGCACTGTGCCGATCTGAAGCCAGGAGCCAGGTGCTTCCTCCTGGTCTCCCATGCGGGTGGCAGGGCTCAAGGACCTGGGCCATCCTCCACTGCCTTCCCTGGCCACAGCAGAGAGCTGGACTGGAAGAGGAGCAACCAGGACAGAATCTGGCGCCCCAGCCGGGACTAGAACCCGGGGTACCAGCGCCGCAGGCGGAGGATTAGCTTAGTGAGCCGTGGTGCCAGCCAGGATTCAAGTCTTAAACAGAATTGCAGCCTTGGGCTCAGTGGCCCTAATCTGCAGAGCACTGATATCGTGGAGGTGGTTGCCGTGGTGTGTAGTAGATAAATCCTGGGTAGCACTGCTGGATCTACTGCGAGTCCTGCCATAATTTGAGTGATTCAGTGTCTGATGCAATGATACAGCACCTAACCTTTTTAAAAAATTATACTTTTATTTAGAGATAATTGTAGATTCATCGCAGTTACAAGAAATAATGCAATTGTAAGAATAATTAGAGGCCAGCGCTGTGGCATAGCAGGTAAAACTGCCACCTGCAGTGCCAGCATCCCAGATAGGTGCCAGTTGGAGTCCCGGCTGCTCCACTTCCGATCCAGCTCTCTGCTATGGCCTGGGAAAGCAGTACAAGATGGCCCAAGTCTTTGGGCTCCTGCACCTATATGAGAGCCCCAGAAGAAGCTCCTGACTCCTGGCTTCAGATCGGCACAGATCCTGCCATTGCAGCCAACTGGGGAGTTAATCAGTGGATGGAAGACCTCTCTCTCTGCCTCTCCTTCTCTTTGTGTATCTCTGCCTTTCAAATAAATAAATAAATCTTTTAAAAAATTAGAGCTTACATATACCTTTTTCTCTTGATGGTAACATCTTGCAAATAATATTTAATGAGAATATTAAAAGATCATTAATTATTAACATTATTACAGTGAAGATACAAAACATTTCCATCACAAAGGTCCCTTTTCATAGCCACATTGGCTTCTCTCCCACCCCACACTCTCCATGACCCTAGCGACCTCTTCTAATTTCTGTTGTTGGCTATTTTAAATGTGTGTTCCAAATGGAATCTTATGGTTGTAACCTTTTGGGATTGACTTTTAACATTCAGCGTAATTCTCTGGATATTCATAAAAGGTAGCTCCAACAAATGGAGTCAGATACAAATGGGTCAGAAATGTTTTGGATTTTGAATTTTTAAATTTTGGAGTTCTTGCATACATACAATAAGATATTATGTGGATGGCACCCAACCCTAAACATGAATTTCATATATGTCTCATACATACCTTGTACACATAGCCAGAAGGTAATTTTTTAAAAAATCTTTTATTTATTTTAAAGGCAGAATGACAGAAAGAGGAAAAGGCAGAGAAAGATCTTCCATCTGCTGGTTCACCCACACACACATAAATGGCTATAATGGCAAGAAGTTGGTCCAGGCTGAAGCCAGGAGCCAGGAAATCCAGCTGGGTCTCCCATATAATTGGCGGGGAACCAAGTAATGGGGGAATCTTCAGCTGCTTTCCCAGGTACATTAGCAGGGAGCTGGACTGGAAGTGGAGCAGCAGGAACTCAAAATAGTGCTTGGGTACCGGCATTGCAGGTAGCAGCTTAACCCACTAAGCCATGATGCTGGTGCCCTGAAGGTCATTTTTGCATAATGTTTTAAGCCATCTTTTGCATGAAGCTGAATTTTCGACTTGTGACATTTCAGAGCTCAAGAAGTTTTGGATTTTGGAGGCATTTTAGATTTTGGACTTTCAAATTAGGGGTGTTCAACCTGTGTCAATAGTTTATTCTTTATTCCATAGAATAGGTATACCAAAGTTTGTTTAACCATTCACTTGCTGAAAGATATCCTGGTTGTTTTTAGTTTTTAGCTATTGCAAAAGAACTACATCCAAGTCTCCCATGTGGGTGGCACATGACTTTGATTTGTATTTTCTAATGGCTGATGATGTTGAACATATTTTCATGTGTTTATTTGCTATCTGCATTCCTTTTTCGTGGAATGCCTCCTCATGCTTTTTGCCGATTTTCCAATGGGATTTTATTCTTACTGTTGAGCTGTCAGAGCTCTTTATATATTCTAGATGTTAGTCCTTGCTTGGATATATAATTTGCAAGTCTTTTCTCATCATCTGTAACTTGTTCTTTCATCTTATAACAGGGTCTTCCACAAAGCAAAAGTTCTTAATTTTGATGGAGTCCAATTTATCAAGTTTTTCTTTAATGGACTGTGCTTTTGGTATAAGGTCAAAGCATTTTTTTATGTAGTCCTAGGTTTCAAAAATATTTTTCCTAAAAGGCATATAATATGTTTCATGCTTACATTGGTGATCCGTTTTGAGTTCATTATTATAGAAGATGCAGGTTCAATTTTTTATTTGTAAATGTCCAATTATCTAGAACTCTTTCTCAAAAGCTACTTTTATTCCACTTAATCATCTTGACACCATTGTCAAAAATTAGTTGGGCATCTTGTGTAGGCCTATTTCTGTGTTTTCTGCCCAGTTAATATGGTGGATTACATTGATTGAGTTTCAAATCCTGAACCGGTCTTGCAGTCCTGTACTAAACTCCTACTTAGGCATGGTGTATTTTTTTTGTATTTATTGCTGAATTTTACTTGCTAATATTTTGGTCAACATTTTTACATCTATATTCATAAGGAGTACTGTTCTGCAGTTTTCTTATTTGGTATTGTCTTTGTCTGGATTGGGATAAGGAAGATATTGGCTTCATAAAATCAGAAGTGATTTCTCCTCTTTTATTTTTTGTAAGAGATTTTGTAGAATTAGTATTGTTCTTTAAATGTTTGGTAGAATATTCCAATGAAACCATCTGGGCCAGGAGAATGTTTTTTGAGGACTCTTAAAATCACAAATTCAATTTTTCTTGAAGCTGTTAACACTATTCAAATTATCTGTTTTTATATTAGACCAGTTCTAGTAGCTTCTGTTATTTGAAAAATTGATCCATTTTATCTACATTATCAAATTTATGTATGAAGTTTTTTGTATTTTCTTATTGCTTTTGATGTCTTCAGGTTCCATAGTAATATGTTCTATTTCATTCTTAGTATTTGTCAATTGTGTCATCTCTGCTTTTGCCTGTATTGCTAGAAATTTGTCAATTTTATTGATGTTTTTGAAGTATCAACTCTTTGTATCATCAATTTTCTCTATGGTTTCCTGCTTTTAATTCATAGGTGTCTGTACTTACATAGGTGTCTGTACTTAGTTTCATTCCTTCTTTTTTTTTTTTTTTTTTTTTTTTTGACAGGCAGAGTGGACAGTGAGAGAGAGAGAGAGAGAAAGGTCTTCCTTTGCCATTGGTTCACCCTCCAATGGCCACCGCGGCCAGCACGCTGATCCGATGGCAGGAGCCAGGTACTTCTCCTGGTCTCCCATGGGGTGCAGGGCCCAAGCACTTGGGCCATCCTCCACTGCACTCCCTGGCCACAGCAGAGAGCTGGCCTGGAAGAGGGGCAACCGGGACAGAATTCGGCGCCCCAACAGGGACTAGAACCCGGTGTGCCGGCGCCGCAAGGTGGAGGATTAGCCTAGTGAGCCGCGGTGCCGGCCTTCATTCCTTCTTTATTATTTCATTATACCCTTTCTTCCTTCCTTATCTGAGTTTAATTTGTTTTTTCTTGAGGTGGGATCTTAAATTATTCATTTAGGATTTTCCCACTGTTCTAGTGTGTGCATGTTCTGCTATAACTGTCCCTGTTAACACAGCTTTAGCTTTATTTCATAATTTTGCTATGTTGTGTTTTTATTTTATTCAGCTTTTTAAAATTTATTAAGTTCAACTTTTAAAAATTTTATTTAAGGTATACAGAGTTCATGCACTTCATATATGTGTGTGCATATATATATATTTATATATATTTAGGAACACAGCAATTGTTTCCCCCCCAACCTCCCTCCTGCCCATGCTCCCACATTTCTTCCTCTCTCTCTCCTATTCCCACTCACAGTTTTCATAAAGATCTATTTTAAGTTTATGACAGGCTTATATAAGGTTAACCCTATACTAAGTAAAGTGTTCAACAAATACCATGAAGAAAAAAACACTGATCCTCCACAGTAGAGACAAGGGTTGTAAACAATCATCAGATCTCGAAATTTGTCTTTTTGGGGACAGGCTTATTTCACTAAGTATAATGATTTCCAGTTGCATTCATTTGGTTGCAAAATTCAGGATTCATTTTTTAACCTCGGAGTAGTATTCCCTAGTGTTTAATGCCATAGTTTCTTTACCCAGTCATCAGTTGATAAGTGTCTGAGTTGATTTCAAATTTTAGCTATTGTGAATTGAGCCTCAGTGAATACGGGGATATGGATACCTCATTCACGTGCTGATTTTAATTCCCTTGTGTAAACTCCCAGGAGTGGGACTGTTGGGTCATATGGTAGATGCATTTTCAGCTTTCTGAGATATCTCCATACTGTCTTCCACAATGGATGCACTAGTTTAAATTTCCATCAACAGTGGGTTAAGATGCTTTTTTCCTCACAGCCTTGTCAACATTTATTGTTTGTTGATTTCTGTATGAGAGCACCTTCACCACCCCACCAGATCACCTGTAACTAGGGTGAGGTAAAACCTGGTTGTGGTTTTAATTTGCATTTTTCTGGTGGCGAGTGATCCTGAGGATTTTTCCATGTGTCTGTTGGCCATTTGAATTTCCTCTTTTGAAAACTGCCTGTTTAAGTCTTGTCCATTTCTTAACTGGATTGCTTGTTTTGTTGTTGTTGAGTTTCCTGAGCTCTTTATAGATTCTGGATATCAATCCTTTATCAGTTTCATGGCTTGCAAATATTTTTCCCATTCAGTTGCCTCTTCACTTTGCTGAGTGTTTCTTTTGCAGTGCAGAAGCTTCTCAGCTTGATGTGATCCCATTTGTCAATTTTCGCTTTGATTACCTGTTCTTCTGGAGTCTTTTCCAAGAAGTCTTTGCCAATGGCAATGTCTTGCAGAGCTTCCCCAATGCTCTCTAGTAATTTGATGGTATTGGGTTATCGATATAGGTCTTTAATCAATTTTGAGTGAATTTTTGTATAAGGTGTAAGGTAGGGGTCTTGTTTCATTCAGTTCAACATATTAGTTTCTCTTAAGGTTGCTTGTTTGACTCCTGAATTATTTAGAACTCTGGTGTTTGGCTTCCAAGTGTTGAGACATTTTTCTACTGCCTATTGATTTTCAGGTTGACTTATGTAGTCAGAGAACATACTGTATATGATTCCAATTTGTAAAATTTGTCATTATTTGTTGTATTATCCTAAAGATGGCTTATGTTAGTATTTGTTCCACAGACATTTGAAAAGAATAAGTATTCTGCTGTTAGTCAATATTAGATCATATTGATTGGTGTGGTGCTGATTTTCTGCCTCGTTATTCTATCAGTTGTTGATAGAAGGACTTGAAATCTCCAAATATAATTGTGTATATGTCTATTTGTCCTTTCATTTACATGCATTTTTTTCCTTCACATATTTTCCACTCTTTTGTTTGGTACATAGATATTCAGGGTTGCTATATAATGACCATTTTGTCTTTGATATTTTCATTTAATCTGAAGTCTATAGTATCTGATGTTCATATAACCTCTATTGCTTTCTTTTGATTAATGTCCCCATCATATATCTTCTTCCATATTTTTACTTTCGACCTGCCTAAATAGTTGTATTTGAAGTGAGTTTTTTGTTGACAGCATATAGTTGGGTCATATTTTTCCATTCATATTGCTGACCTCTGTTTGGACCATTTGCATTTTTTTCTATTTATTTATTTGACAGGTAGAGTTATAGACAGTGAGAGAGAGAGACAAAGAGAAAGGTCTTCTCTCCATTGGTTCACCCCTCAAATGGCTGCTATGGCCGGCGCTGCACCAATCCAAAGCCAGGAGCCAGGTGCTTCCTCCTGGTCTCCCATGCAGGTGTAGGGGCCCAAGCACTTGGGCCATCCTCCACTGCCCTCCTGGGCCATAGCAGAGAGCTGGACTGGAAGAGGAGCAACCAGGACTAGAACCTGGCGCCCATATGGGATGCCGGTGCCGCAGGCAGAGGACTAACCTAGTGAGCCATGGCGCTGGCCCTAGTCCATTTACATTTAAAAGTTATCGATACACAGGTCTTAAATCTCCCTTTTTTGCTTTGTTTTCTGGATGGCTCTTTCTGCTGATTATATTTTCTGTTTTTTTATGCCTGCCTGTTGGTTATTAAACATTAGAATACAATTTTCATTTTTGTAATGTTTTTGATAATATCTCTGTATACTATATTTATACAACTTATCACAGTCCAGTGATATAATAGTTTTACCAGTTCAAGTAAACTTATCTACAAATCTCTCTTAATATATCTTTACTTTAAAAATATGATTTTCTTGGTTATTTCTTCTACATATACTCAGACCATACCCAACAATTTCATAGCTTTTGCTTCCATGGTCAAACATAACTTTGTAATAATCTAATTCTTTGCCTCCTCCTATGTTTATCTGAATATGAATATGGGCAGTGGAGGGAGCTCATGCAGCAAAGTCCATGGGGCACAACTTGAACTTGCCCCCAGGCTGCTGGTCATTCTTACAGTGTTTATGATTGGTGGTCTGTCTGTCTCCCTCTCCCTCCCTCCCTCCTTTCCTCAAAGCAGTTCCGGAAGCCATCTCCTACAATCCATTGTCCTAATATCTCCCGCCTACCTCACTCGCACCTGCAACTTCGTGGAGAAAATAGAAGCCGTCAGGTAGGACAGGGTTCTCTACAACTATCATCTTGTGTGCACCTGCACCGTCCTTACTTCCCCCTGGTTTTGAAAGATGAGATCCTTCCTTCTAACTCCAGTATCTGCATCTAAGCTATGCAGTCCATCTCAGCATACATGCTCAGTAAGCTGACTCATCAGTCATTGCCTCTTTTCTAGCTCTTCCTAAAAGCTATCTCTCCTAAAATTCATGTCTCCCATCTTTTTTTTTAAAGATTTTTTTTTTACTGACAGGCAGTTACAGACAAAGGCCTTCCATCTGCTGGTTCACTCCCCAAATGCCTGTGATGGTCGGAGATGGGCCAGTCTGAAGCCAGGAACCAGGAGTTTCCTCCAGGTCTCCCATGTGGGTGCAGGGGCCCAAGCAATTGGGCCATCTGCCAGTGCTTTTCCAGACCATCAGCGGGGAGCTGGATCAGAAGTGGAGCAGCAAGGACTTGAACAGGTGCTCTTAAGGGATGCTGAAGGCAGAGGCTTAACCTACTACATCACAGCGAAGGCCCCATGTCTCCCATCTTTTTAAAAATCTTCATAGTCCTCTTCTCATTATCTCTCCACCTTCAAAGTCAGGATTCATCACTGATGTAGGCAGACACAGCTTCCACCCTTATCTTAATTGACATCTTTGTACAATCGAACACTAATTTCTTTTTTAATACACTCTCGCTTCTTGGCCTTTTCTGCTTTCTCTTAATCTCTCTGGCTACTTCTGTGGTTTGGTTTTTATCAGGTTTCTCCTTGTTCTGCCAATGTTCCCTAGTTTAGGCTCATTTCTCTCCTTAATGTACCAAGCTGGACACTTCTCTATCCTCTGACTCCTCCCTCTTCTAGTACCCTAAATGTAACAACTCACCACATCTTTCATTCCATTTCCACTGTGTCTTGGTCAGCTCAGGCTGCCGTGGTGGCACAATGGGTAAGCCACCACCTGCAATGGGGGTATCCCATTTGAGTGTCAGTTTGAGTTCCAGCTGATCCACTTCCAATCCACAATCCTGCTACTGTGCCTGGGAAAGCAGCTGAAGATGGCCCAACAAATTGGGCCCCTGTACCCACAGGGAAGACCCACATGGAGTTTCAGGCTCTTGACTTCTACCTGGCCCAGCTTTGGCTGTTGCAATCATTTGTGGAGTGAACCAGCAGATAGAAGATCAATCAACTGATCTCTCTCTCTTTCTCCCTCTTTCTCTCTGTAACTTTGCCTTTCAGATAAATAAATTTTTTAAAGATTTTATTTATTTTATTGAAAGGTAGAGTTATAGACAGAGAGAGGAAAAAACAGAGAGAGAGGTCTTCCATCTGCTGGTTCACTCCCCAGATGGCCACAATGGCCGGAGTTGGACAGATCCAAAGGCAGGATCCAGGAGCTTCTTCTGGGTCTCCCATAGGGTACAGGGGCTCAAGCACTTGGGTCATCTTCCACTGCTTTCCCAGGCCATAGCAGAGTGGTGGATTGGAAGAAGAGCAGCCAGGATATGAGCTAGCACCCATACGGGATGCCAGTGCCACAGGCAGAGAGTTATCCTGGTTCCCATAAATAAATCTTTTTAAAAAATTAGATTGCCATAACAAAATGCTAGAGATCGGTGAATTAAACAACAGACATTTATTTTCGCACAGTTCTGGAGGCCGGAAGTCCAAGATCAAGGTGCCAGAGGGTCTGTTTCTGGTAAGGGCTGTCTTCATGGCTTATTGATGACACCTTCTGGCTGTGTTGCCCCACGACCAGAGAGGAGAGAGAAAGCAGAAGCTCTGTGGTGTTCCCTTTGTAAGGGCACTCATTGCATCACGGGGGCCACTCTTGTGACCGCATCAAAATCTAATTACTACCAGGCATCACTTCACAGTGGGAACACATTCTTTGTTAAAAATATTTGTTTATTTATTTATTTGAAAGGCAGAGAGAGAGAGAACCTTCCATCCAGTGGATCACTCCCCAGATGACTGCAACAGGCAGAGCTGAGTTGATCTGAAGCCAGGAGCCAGGAGCTTCTTCTGGGTCTCCCACATGGGTGCAGGGGCACAAGGACTTGGGCCATCTTCCACTGCTTTCCCACTCTGCTCTTCCACAGCAGAGAGCTGGATCGGAAGTGGAGCAGCCAGGACTTTACCTGCTTCACCGTAGGCCCTGGGAACACATTCTGACAGAGGCATCCTTAGGGGACTTTGTCCTTGTGTGAGCATCACAGAACGCACTCACACAGACTGAGCTGGCTGTGACAGTCTTCTGGGACCACCCTCATAGATGCACCCATCTGGTCAGATACGTCTGTCCAGTGCATTGTTGTGTCTCCAAAGGCCCCTTTCAAAATACAGCTGGATTTTGAACTTCAACATAGGAATTTCTGGAGTCCATAGCTCGGTCCATAATCCATTGTTCTGAAATTCTTCTCCCTGTTCATCTCTACTGCCTCCTCCTCCTCCTCCTACTCCTCCTCCTCCTCCTCCTCCTCCCCCTCCTTCTTTTTCTTCCCTGGATTATTTCAATATCTTCCCAGCTGGCCTCTTTGCCTACATCCCTCTCACAGCCATTCTCCATTCTGCAGCTGAACTGAAAGCTCTGAGGCAGAAACCGGACCTAGTTCCCTTGCACAAGATATTGGGAGGAGTTTCAGACTTTAATTCAGTGGAATATCATGAATTCTGATTGACTGTACAAGTCTACACACTTTAACATAACATTGAAGTCACTTCATGTTTGCACTCCTGCTGCTCTCTGGCCAATCTCTCTTTCCTCCCCCTGTACTCAGTGATATTTCAATAGTACAGGGCTTAGGGTTTGCTAAACACACTGTGCTGACTAAATCCCTTGTAACCGGGACCCAAAATAGACACCCCCTCTACCAAGCTCTCCATGACCCCACAATGCTGACATAAAGGTGCCTTTTCTAAGGGCCTCCTCAGCATGTCACTTAGTGCACTTTATTGTAGTTGTGTTGATCTGGTTCTTCCACTTGGTTGTAAGCTCCTTGAAGACAGAGCTGGTCCTCTCTTTCATGTAGCATTGGTAGCATTCCAAGTACAAGAAACATTTCATGTGTGTTACCTAGGTGAAGGCAAGTTGATAACAAATCCAGCTTCAGTTTCCAGGCCTACAGGGGTTATTATTTTTTTTTTACTGTAACACAAAAGAATGTGAATATAACCCAGGTTTACAAAGAGCCTAGGCAATAATTATTTTTTCTTCATGATCCATTTTATTTATTCATTCATTCATTCAGCATTTATTAAACACCTAATATGTACCATTAAGCATCTAATATGTACTAAGCCTGCACTTTTCATTTCATATATTTCTTTTTTTTTTTTTTTTTTTTTTTGACAGGTAGAGCTAGTGAGAGAGAGAGAGACAGAGAGACAGGTCTTCCTTCTGTTGGCTCACCCCCCACAAATGGCCACTACAGCCGGCGCGCTGCGCTGATCCGAAACCAGGAGCCAGGTGCTTCCTCCTGGTCTCCCATGCGGGTGGCAAGGCCCAAGCACTTGGGCCATCCTCCACTGCACTCCCTGGCCCCAGCAGAGAGCTGGACTGGAAGAGGAGCAACCGGGACAGAATCCGACGCCACAACGGGGACTAGAACCTGGGGTGCCGGCGCCACAGGCGGAGGATTAGCCTAGTGAGCCGCGGCACCCGCCTCATTTCATATATTTCACAACTGCTGGCAAACAGCAAGTAAAAAGTACTAAATTCCCTGTAAAGACAATTTGACAAACAATTTTCCAAAGTTCAGACGGAACTGTGTTGACTTCATAGAGGAAAAATATATAGAATGCACTAAGAACTGTTCTATTCCATTGCCTTTCAAAATCCTTATATAACTATTGAACAAGCATGACTCACAGGATGTAATCAATCACAAAGCAACCCTTTACATTTTTTCTATGGAGTTAACTCTTGCTCTGCTCCAAAATGATATCATAGCAAATTCATTCCTCTGGACTCTTCCAGATAATACGATGTCCTCATTAAAATGTCACCGATCGAACTGCTTAGATCGTGGAATAGGAAAGCATCAGTTTTGCTTTGGCGTCAGCTTCTCCCCTCCCCAGCTTGGCCTCCCACATTGGGGAGGGGAGGCAGCCGGTGATCTCCTCTCTCTGCCCACCACCTCACGCTGCACGCTGTCTGAAGGTAATTCCACGCTTGTCTAGGCTGGGAGGAAGATGGCCAGGAGCCTTGCTGTCCAGCATCAGCGTTCTCTGGCCCTGACAAGTGCTCGTAGTTGCCTCTCTCGCCGGTGTCCTGTGAGTTCCCTGGAGATGCTCCAGGGCTGGGACCTCACCTCTGCATTTGCCCTGCAGGGATGAATACTTCTCAGCTGAGGCTGACCACTTGCTCCTTCCTCAATCTCCTGAATCCGGCACCACCTCCAGCCGTTTCTCTGTGGAGTTCTGCTCACCGTGCTCAGAGGGCCCAGGTAAGCTCCAAGGGCGCTCCTCGCCCTCGCCTGGCCCCCAGAAATTTGCATAGGGGGTGGGAGATAAATAGCCAGCACGCAGACTGCTCTGTACCAGACAACCCTTCCCTCTCCTTGCTTGCTCCCAGTTTTTAATATACTTTTGATTCCCATAAGGGGCTTAAAAGCCATGTACTCCGTTTGCTACAACCACCTTAGCAAATTTCGCAGAGGGAGGCCCTTGTACCTCGTTATAAAATGTGATCTCTAAGTCCTCCTGCTTTAGTAGCAACCTTCATTCTTTGCTAGTTACACCTGCCTCGGGATGCTAGAGTGGCCAACTTCTAGTGACAGCTCTGGCACGTACCTGCCACGTCATTGTGACAAGTCGCAGTTCTCCTTCATCTGTAAGGAAAAGCTACCATCAGGTCTCTGTGTCACTTCACATGCTTCCTTATTTCCATAATTTGGGGACAGGCCGCTGTCGTAGTTTCCTAGGTTTGCCTTAACAGAACACACACACACGGTGGTGAAGACAGCAGAAACGTGTGCTTCCCATTCTGGAGGCCAGGTGTCTAAAACTGAGGTGTTGGGGCTGGGGCCATGGCGCACTGGGTTAATCCTCCGCCTGCGGCACTGGCATCCCATATGGGCGCAGGTTCTAGTCCCGGTTGCTCCTCTTCCAGTCCAGCTCTCTGCTATGGCCTGGGATAGTCCTGGAGGATGGCCCAGGTGCTTGGGCTCCTGCACCCACACGGGAGACCAGGAGGAAGCTCCTGGCTCCTGGCTTCGGATCAGCACAGCTCCAGCCATGGCGGCCATTTGGGGGTGAAACAACGGAAGGAAGACCTTTCTCTCTATCTATCTCTCTCACTGTCTGTAACTCTACCTGTCAAATAAATAAATAAAGTCTTTAAAAAAAAAAGAAAAGAAAATTGAGGTGTTGGCAGGGCTGTGCCCCCCCCCCCCCCCGAGGCACTGCTGTGGTTCTGTTCCTGTCTTGGTCAGGGAAGGATTTGTATTAGCTTTTTCTCACTATCATGAAGTGTGTAAAACAAGCTACATACAAAGGAAGGTGGTTCAGTTTGGCTCATGGTCTGGAGGTTCATCATGCAAGATTGGGGGCACCCCATCAGTTCAGTTGTCTGGTGAGGTCAGAGAGCAGCACTGGCAGAAAGTATGCCAGAGAAAAGGAAGCGAGGCTGGCGCCAATCAGCTTCTGAAGACACGCCCCCACTGGTCCCAGGGCCTGCCACTAGACCCACCTCCTGAACACCGTCATTGGACCAAGTCTCTACCCTCCCAGAACCACCAACCAACAACTGAAGTCTAAGTAACCCGTGAGTTTGGGAACCAAATATATGTCAGAGCACAATAGGACTCTCACAGGATACCGTCTACAGTAAGCCTGTATTTCTCATGGGATCTGCAGGCTGAAAGTGCAAGATCAAGGTACTTGTGTCTTGTGTCAAGATCAAGACTTGTGTCTGGCGAGGGCTCTCTTCCTGCTTCGCAGACAGCAAAGTCCGCTGACTTCTCTGCATGATCAAATAAGAGAAAAAGCATCTCCTTGTGTTGCTTCTTGGATGGCCACTAATCCCACTTATGAGCATTCCACTCTCATCCCAAAAGCCAGACCACCACTATCGCATTCAGGGTTGTGGGTTACAATTTCAACATATTAATATTGGGGGCCGGCGCCGCGGCTCACTAGGCTAATCGTCTGCCTTGCGGCGCCGGCCCACCGGGTTCTAGTCCCGGTCGGGGCGCCGGATTCTGTCCCGGTTGCCCCTCTTCCAGGCCAGCTCTCTGCTCTGGCCCCGGGAGTGCAGTGGAGGATGGCCCATGTACTTGGGCCCTGCACCCCATGGGAGACCAGGAGAAGTACCTGGCTCCTGCCATCAGATCAGCGCGGTGCGCCAGCCGCGGCGGCCATTGGAGGGTGAACCAATGGCAAAGGAAGACCTTTCTCTCTGTCTCTCTCTCTCTCACTGTCCACCCTGCCTGTCAAAAAAAAAAAATATATATATATATATATTGGGTGCACACAAACACACGAACCTCTCTCCTGCTTTCTGGTGGTTACCGGCATTCTTTAGCATTCCTTGTCTCATTCCTATTTCTATCTCTGTCTCTCCAGGGCCTTCTTGTAAGGACATCAGTTATTGGAGTTAGGGCTCACTGCAGTTCTTTATGACATCATTTTAACTTGATTACATCTGCAAATGAGACCTGGGGCTAGCGTTGTGGCATAGCCAGCAGAGCCACTGCCTGTAATGCTGGCATCACATGTGGGCACAAGTGTGAGACCAGGCGGCTCCATTTCTGATCCAGCTCCCTGCTAATGCACCTGGGAAAAGCTACAGAAGATGGACCAAGAGCTCAAGCCCCTGTACTACTTAGGAGACCTAGAAGAAGCTCCTGCTTCAGCCTGGCCCAGCCCTAGCTGCTGCGGCCATGTGGGGAATAAATCAGAAGATGGAAGATCTCTCCTTCTCTCTGTCTCTTCCCCCACCCCTCTCTAATTCTGCCTTTCAATAAAATAAATAAATACATTTTAAAAATAAGATCATATTCACAGATCCTGGATGGTCATGAAATTTTGGCAGGGAGAAGGAGAACATTGTTCAAACTAGTACAAGTGTTACAATATTTTCCATTGAAAATTACTGCAAACTGTTACATATATTTTCTTTTTTTTTCTTTCTTTCTTTTTTTTTTTTTTTTTTTTTTGACAGGCAGAGTTAGACAGTGAGAGAGATAGAGACAGAGAGAAAGGTCTTCCTTTTGCCGTTGGTTCACCCCCCAAATGGCCGCTATGGCCGGCGCACTGCACTGATCCGAAGCCAGGAGCCAGGTGCTTTCTCCTGGTCGCCCACGCGAGTGCAGAGCCCAAGCACCTGGGCCATCCTCCACTGCCTTCCTGGGCCACAGCAGAGAGCTGGCCTGGAAGAGGGGCAACCGGGACAGGATCCGGCGCCGCAACCGGGACTAGAACCCGGGGTTCCGGCGCCACAGGCAGAGGATTAGCCTAGTGAGCAGCAGCGCCGGCCATTACATATATTTTCCCCTGAATCATTTTTTAAAAGGTTATTGCTTTAATTTTACTTTTGTGAGTATTTATTTTGTTATTTGAAAGGCAGACAGAGGGCGAGATCTTCCCTCCACTGGTTCGCTTCCCAACAGGATCCAGGAATTTCATCTGAGTCTCCCATGTGGGTGGCAGGGACCCAAGCATGGGCCATCATCCACTACTTTCCCAGGCGCATAGCAGGGAGTTGAATCTGAGACACAGCAGCCAGGGCTCAAACCAGTGCTGCAGTATGGGATGCTGGCATCACAAGTGGTGGCTTAACCCACTGGCCCATACCATCCCCTGTTGCTTTAATTTTAGAAAAGCCTGTGCAAATAGGTACCTCTGGATTTCACTGGAGCCCACTGCATAGCAATAGTCACTGTGGAGGACTATGACAAAGAAGCATGCAAGCAGTTTAATAAGCATGAATCCGTATGGTAGGAGAGAAGCAGGCAAGCTAATAATAGCTGCCCTGCAGATGAGTGAGCTAATGCTTTCTCCAAGCTGAATCCTCAGCGGGATGAGATAGTATTTGTTGATGTTGACACCTGACTTGTAAAACAAAAGAGATATGAAGGAGACAAATGACAGCCTAATTTTGAGTGGTTTGACTAGCACTGCACAAAGGAAGGTTTGTATAGCTCCAGTAGCAATGCAGTTGAGCTTTGGCAACATTATTACAATTTTTCCTGGAAGAATTTCCACCCTACGTTGGGTGTCCTTTCCTCTAAGTTTAGCTGATTGGTTGGGAACTTGTTCAAATAATGACATAAAATGAAAGCTGCTGAAGGAGAACGTTCATGATATCTCTCAAAATTGAGCTTTTTAACACAAACTTCAAATACAATGTCTTCATAATTTATCAGCTAACGTCCTGAAAAAATGAGGACCTGAAGGAACATGTAATGAAAATGAGCCAGAAATAGCCCATGAGAACATCTATTTCCCACTCATGCACTCTTTCTGATTTTGAGTCACTTTTTCCTCAGATCTTGGAGTTTGCTCTGCCAGGAAAATGTCCTGTGTACCGTGTATGTGTGTAGATACTGCACACAAACACTGAGGTCCCCGCACAGCCTCGCCCCTGCTTTCCAGTGGTTGCTGGCGATCCTTAGTGTTCCTTGGTTTGTAGCTGCATCCTCCAGGTCTGTCTCTGTCTCCATATGGTCTGTGGATGTTTTTATCTCTGCATAGCCTTCTCGTAAAAGGACATCAGCTATTGGATTTAGGGCTCGCCCTAATTCATTACATCTTAATTTGCTCTGCAAAGACGCTATTTCTTATATATATATATATATGAATATGGATATATTTACATATATATATATTTACTTATTGCAAAGGCAGAGTCACAGAGAGAGCAAGAGACAGAGAGCTTCCATCCGCTGGTTCATGGCCACAATGGCCGGGGCTGGGGCAAGCAGAAGCCAGGAGCCAGGAGCTTCTTCTGGGTCTCCCATGTGGGTACAGGGGCCCAAGTACTTGGACCATTTTCTGCTGCTTTTCCAGGAGCATTAGCAGGGAGTTGGATCAGAAGTGGAGCAGCCAGAACTCAAACTGGTGCCCATATGGGATGCCTTTACAGGCTGTACCACAACACCAGCCCCAAGACCCTAATTCTAAATAAGGTCGAATTCACAGGTCCTAGATGGATATGAAATATATGTATATGCACACAATCATGCCTCAGTATCTTGGATATAGGCAGGCAGATAAGATAAAAGTAATTAGATCTGTGAGCTGGAAGACCACGCCTTCACCACGCCCCTGTGTGATCTCATCCCCCTACCTGACCCCATCTGTATGCCCACCTACCAATCAGGCTACGCGACCACTCCCCTTTGGAAGTGGATAAAAGACCTGGAACACGGTGGGCCCATGGGCCTGTCCCTTACTTTCCTCACTGCCCTGGATCCCCAGGCTGCCCTGCGCCTTTGGGCTGCCCGCTCCATGCTGTCTGCTCTGTGTGCTTCCTCCATGTGGCTCTCGGCCTGCCCTCTGCTCTGTCTGAATCCACATTTCCCTTTCTCTTTTAGATAGAGCCCTCACTCTCCTATGCATTTCTCTCACTCAATATAAAGCTTAAAAACTTACCATGCCGCCTGGTTTATCTGAGCCAATATTCAGAATTCTTCTCTGAATTCATGGCAAGAGCCCACACAGTTTATTAATTTCAGATATACTAATAAGCGAATCGGTAACAAAGACATTGATGTTAGGATCCTCATGGGTATCAAAACCATGGAGGCTTGGGACCAGCTCTGTGGCATAGTGGGCTAAGTCTCCACCTGTGGCACCAGCATCCTAAATGGGTGCTGGTTCTAGTCCCGGCTGCTCTTCTTCCAATCCAGTTCTCTGCTAAAGTGCCTGGGAAATCACTGGAAGATGGCCCAAGTGCTTGGGCCCCTACATCCATGTGGCAGATCCAGAAGAGGCTCCTGACTCCTGGCTCCTAACTTCCAATCCACCCATTTTCCATTTTCGGCTGTTATAGCCAAATGGGGAGTGAACCAGCAGATGGAAGACCTTTCTGTCTGTCTCCCTCTCTCTGTAACTCTACCTCACAAGTAAAAATTTAAAAACAAATAAAAGAGAATGGGGGCCCCCTATCCTTGTGTAAAATGACGTACTATTTGCATATTACATGAGTATTCTCCTGTGTCCTGTAAGTCATCTCTGATTCCCTTATAGCACCTAGCTCAAGATGAATACCACGTAAATAGTTGCTATACTACATTGTTTAGGGAACAATGACAAAAAGATCTCAGTACGCATTCAGTACAGACGTAATTTTTTCCCCTGTTGTCTAAGGTGGTTGAATCCATAGATGTGGAACTCACCAATCAGAGGGCCCAGCTGTTCTTTCCTGACCGCTGCAAAGGCTTCCTTGTGTATACCTTTGTACATGCAAATGGAGTCCAGGGACACTTCCCCATTCTTGCTATGCAAATGATTCATGCCAGACATACATTTTCCTTTGGGTAATTGTTTTCTTTATGGCTTAGTGTGTTACCCCATCTTTCTTGCAATTTGTGTTGTGTTTTCTTTTGTAAGACATTTGGGTTCCTGGGGAAAGTGTTATGTATGTTATGTATGCACGTATGTAAACAACAGCGGCAACGCCCACACTGCCACTCAGCTACAGTGAGCCCTGCACGCTGCTTTCTGCTGGCTTTCTCCTTCTCCTTCTTGTAAAAATCACCACCAGAACAGGACTGAGGAATACAAGGATGCTGTGACTATCTTAAAGATATAGTTATCACGCTCTTAATAATTAATGGAGAGGCCGGCCCCAAGGCTCACTAGGCTAATCCTCCGCCTGCGGCGCCGGCACCCCAGTCCCAGTCAGGGCGCCGGATTCTGTCCCGGTTGCCCCTCTTCCAGGCCAGCTCTCTGCTGTGGCCAGGGAGTGCAGTGGAGTATGGCCCAAGTGCTTAGGCCATGCACCCCATGGGAGACCAGGAGGGAGCACCTGGCTTCTGGCTTCGGATTGACGCAGCATGCTGGCCATAGCAGCCATTGGGGGGTGAACCAATGGAAGGAAGACCTTTCTCTCTGTCTCTCTCTCACTGTCTAACTCTGCCTGTCAAAAAAAAAAAAAAATTAATGGAGAACAATGTTCTATTAAACAATTGGCCTCTGTGACTGACAGCTAATCTGATTGTTTCCAACTTTGTGCCTTTTGTACTGGTTAAGACCCAGTAGCACAAAGCCAGCATTTTGTCATATTGGGTAAAGCCCCGGCCTGAAGCGTCGGCATCCCATATGGGCACTGGTTCCAGTACCAGCTGTTCCACTTCTGATCTAGCTCCCTGGTAATGTTCTCGGAAGGCAGTGGAGGCTGGCCCAGATGCTTGGGCCCCTGCACCCACGTGGGAGACCCTGATGAAGATCCTGGCTCCTGGCTTCAGCCTGGCCCATCTTTGGCTGTTGTAGCCATCTGGGGTAAGAACCAGTGGATGAAAGATTCTCTCTCTCTCTTTCAAATAAACAAAATAAATCTTTAAAAAAAAAAAAAAAAAGAGGCCCAGTAGCAGATGTGATACATTTCATGTAATGCCCCACCTTACAGTGAATGTGGCTGGGAGTCCAACGCCATGCATCGCAGCGAAGTGATTGGATGGCAGCAGAGGAATTATTCAACATCTCAATGGAACTGGCCTGTTTTCATGACTTAGATAAGAAAGATAATTTTTCTCCTCCTTAGAAAAAGGACTAAAGTGACTAAAGTGATTGGGCCAGCATGGTGGCATAGTGGGCAAAGCCTTCCCCTTCAGTGCTGGCATCCCATATGGGCGCTGCTTCAAGTCCTGGCTGCTCCACTTCCAATCTAGTTCTCTGCTGTGGCCTGGGAAAGCAGTGGAAGGTGGCCCAAGTGCTTGGGCCCCTGCACCCACGTGGGAGACCCAAAGGAAGCTCCTGGCTCCTGGCTTCAGATCGGCTCAGCTCTGGCCATTGTAGCTATTTGGCAGGTGAACCAGCAGATGGAAGATTATGTGTGTGTGTGTGTGTGTGTGTGTCTACTTCTCTCTGTAACTCTGTCTTTCAAATATATATATTAAAATTTTTAAAATAAAATACTGGCCTGCTTCCAATGGTCTCTGCTGGCTTCCTTGGCTTTGGTAGGACACAGTTGCCATCCGGGAAGACTGGGATCGCATCAACACAGGCCAAGGGGAAGGCGAAAGGAACCAGGATGCATTGGGACAGAGGGTACCCAGGCTGCGTTCAGAAGATCACTCCCAGGTGGCAGCCAGGTAGACTGGTGTGCGGCAGTCAAGGGCCAGGACAGGTACAGGTTGCCTCAGGTCCTTTCGGTATCTCAGGAGTCCCGTCCGCCAACAGAGCATGGCCCTGGAAGAAGCCCTGGCACGGTTCCAGGTGATAGCCCAGCCCCAGCAGGCCCCTAGCCAGAACCAGTGACGGGAGGAAGAAATCACACCCTACTTCCAGAGCAAAAGGGGGAGAGCAGGAGCCTGGCAGAGGATCAAGACCCAAGCAGAGGGAGCCGGGGCCCAGTCCTGCAGAGAAACTGAGGCTCCCTGGGAGTCGCAAGGCTCTGGCCAAAGCGAGAGGAGAATCTCGAGATTCAGAGTCAACCAGAGCGACCAGATTGCCAGGTCTCTAGGCAACCAAACCAGTTCCATCTATTAATAGGTCTGAGGCTGCGGACGCCACACAGGGCTAGCTGACTGGCCAGGGGGGATCCTGTTAAAATGCAGGCAGTGCTTGGGGAGTCCTCATCTGGGGCTGAGATTCTTGGGTGATGTGGATGCTGCTGATTTTCTCCAGGAGCAGAGCCAGGGACCCTCAACCCGCTGCCACCCCTTCATCCGCATCCTTGCTCTCATCCCCCCGTCCAGCCCTCCTCACTGTCCCATCTGACCATCTCCTCTTTTTTTTTTCTACCTCCTGCCAGTTTGTTCCATTGCATTTCTTCTCCCAAGACCACCACCAGGAAAAGAGCTTATATTCAGAGAACAGAGCGGGTGAGGGAGCAAAAAGCAGAAATTTTTTCCCAGTGGGAGTTGCCTGAGTCCATGGTCTGTTGCTGCCACACAGCACCTGAGACGGGTTGATGGGTAAGGGATTGAGGTGTATTTAGCCTACAGGTTTGGAGGCTGGGGAAGTCCCAGAACATGGAGCTGCACCTGGTGAGGGCTGTCTTGCTGTATAACATGGAGGAAGCATCCCATAGTGAGATAGAGCAGGTTGCTAGCTCAAGCCTCTTTCAGCTCAAGTAGCTCAAGCCACTAACAACCTTTCTCTCTGTCTCTCTCTCACTGTCTATAACTCTACCAGTCAAATAAAAATAAAAAATAAAATAAAATAATAAAAGGGCCAGCACTGTGGCTCACTTAGCTAATCCTCTGCCTGTGGCACCTGCTCCCTGGGTTCTGATCCCAGTTGGGGTGCCAGGTACTAGTCCTGGTTGCTCCTCTTCCAGTCCAGCTCTCTGCTGGGGCCCAGGAAGGCAGTGGAGGATGGCTCAAGAGCTTGGCACCTGCACCCGCGTGGGAGACCAGGAGGAAGCACCTGGCTCCTGGCTTCGGATCAGCTCAGTGCTGGCTATAGCGGCCATTAGGGAAGTGAACCAACTCACTGTCTATAACTCTACCTGTCAAATTAAAAAATAAATAAATAAAAAAACAAAAGCTACTAACAAGACCTCCCACAGGCCCCAGCTCCAAATACTCTTAAAGATTTTACTACCAAGTACTCTCAAAGATTTTATTTACTTATTTGAGAGGCAGAGTTAGAGACAGAGAGAAAGGTCTTCCACCCGCTGGGTCACTACCCAAATAGCTGCAACAGCCAGGGCTGGGCAGGCAGAAGCCAGGATTCAGGAGCTTCCTTTGGGTCTCCCATACAAGTGCAGGGGCCCAAGCACTTGGGCTTTCTTCTACTGCTTTCCCAGGCCATAAGCAGACCTGGGTTGGAAGTGGAGCAGCTGGGCATTGAACTGGCACCCATACAGGATGCCGGTGCCAAAGGCGGGCTTAGCCTATCACACTACAGTGCTGCCCCCACCAGTACTGTTTATATGGGTTTTGTGGATTCAGTCTGGAGACGTGAAGGACAGAGGTCACGTTCAAACCACAGCATGTGATATGAGTATCTCCCCAGGTCAGCACTAATGATTTTCTGGAATGGTAGGGTAGGAGATAATATGTGAAACTGTTTTAAAAAGTATCACACACTCTACAAATGCCAATTGCTATTACTAGTGTTTGAAACTGAGCAGTTGTGCATTTAAGAATTTTGTACCACTTCACGAGGTTGTGACTGGGCCACTTGAAGCCATTTGTGTTCCCCCGGTCAAGGGAGTTGGGAAGAGAGCAGAGTTCAAATCCTCCCACCTTGTCCCAGCTCACCTCACACTGTTTCCCAGTCATGCAATGCGTATGTTTCCTGAAAATGCCCATCAGTACCAAGGGGCCTGGGATGGCAACAGTGAATGACAAACGGACCTTGAGAGCTTGGAGTTTATAGACGAGTGGACAAAAAAGAAAATAGGAAATCCCAGGATGGGGTGATGGATGCCCTGGTGGTGGCCTGGACACTCGGGGAAGGGTGATGCTTCAGGCGGTGGGTATGGTGACAGAGAATAGTGGGGAGGGAGAGCACAGTGGGGTATGGGGAGAAATTCACGGTGGCACCATCCCAGGGGCAAGAAAGAAAAACAATGGAACTACTTCGGGCGTTAAAAAAAAAAATCCCTGTATGACTTTGAAAATCTGCTTCCTGATTTTGCCCAGGGACAGACTCAGCATGAGCTCAGCAGGACGCCCACAGCAATCAGTTTTAGGATGGTCTCCCTCCCTTCCCGGCTGCCTGGCCACACCTCCTCCGGCCTTTCCCTCTCATTGCCTGGCCTCTCCTTTTGAAAAGACAGCACTCTGAAGAGGTGGAAAGAGGCCTTTTTCTTTTGAAGCAGAAGCATTATTAACAGAGAAGGCAAAGTCTCCCATGAGCTATGGTACAATCCTGTGGATTGGTTTATGAATCAACGTAGCTTAGTCTAAAGCAACCTAATTTCCTGAAAGCCACTTGATGGCTTTCGGCTTCCAGCTTGTAAGATATTTACTCTTAGCTAAAATTAAAAGGAAATGGGGGGGGGGGGGGAGGCCAAAAGAGGAATTCTTCTGGGAAGGCATATCATTAACAAAGAAAAAAAAAATGAAAGGCTACCAGGCCCTGTGGCCAGAATGTCTATAGTGCATTGAGGAAGCTCTGGCCTCGTAGTTATCATGGTGTTAAGTTGATAGCGATCTCCCAGTCACTGGGTTGCAAGGTATTCTGACTGTGAGACACACACTCAGGGAAGGACATGCTATGGAAAAGCACAACAAAACCATTTTTATAAACTGAGCGTTCACATTGCAATGCCTTGGGTCAAGACTCAGAACATGGGGTGGGGGCCAGCACTATGACACAGCAGGTAAAGCCACCATCTGCAGGGCCGGCATCCCACATGGGTGCTGGTTCCAGTCCCAGCTTGAGTCCTGGATGCTCCACTTAGGATCCAGCTCTCTGCTGTGGCCTGGGAAAGCAGTAGGAGACAGTCCAAATGCTTGGGCCCCTGCACCACACTGGGAGACCCAGAGGAAGCTCCTGGCTCCTGGCTTTGGATCAGCTCAGCTCTGGCCCTTGTGGCCATTTGGGGAGTGAACCAGCAGATGGAAGACTTTCTCTCTCTCTGTAACTCTGCCTTTCATAAATAAATTTTAAAAAAAAGAAAAGAAAAGAAAAAGAAACAGAATGTGGCAAAAGCCCCTCATACACTCGCCCTCCCCAACACAATGCACCCACCTCCCAAGAAGATGCGATTACCTTTATTTTTACACTAATTTTTTTTGCATTGTGTTATATTTTTACCACCTAAGTAGATACTGTTAAATACTATGTATTTGTCCTGTTTTCTTATCATGTTTAATCTCTGGCTTCCATCACTAAATTCCTCCATGCTGCCAAGGGTACTGTGGGTCTTTTTTTTTCGGTGCTGTATGGTATTCCAAAGATGGGCATACAACTCTTTCTCTCCTGTTGATGGACATGCTGTTGATGGGCGTGGTGGCTGTATTTCCTCACTGGGGCTGTTTTGAACAGAGCTGCGAGTTATCTCTCCTCACATGCACATATTTCTACTGGATGTACAGGCAGAGGTGGAAAGCTGGGTCCCTATAGGCGGATATCTCCAACATGCATAGGTGTTACCAGACAGTTAAGCAGAAGCAGTAGCAACCTCCTTGTGGCCGGATGTAAGCCTTCCCATTGTCATACAACTGAGTTTGCTTTTTTTTTTTTATCTGACTCTTCTATTTTTCGCTACAATAAGTAGTAGCTGTTGATTTAACTAGGCAAAATGTTACTCTCACATTTTAAAATATTATCCTGCCTAATAGGGATATTAGATTTGAATGGCTAAAATGTGGTAAATCATTCTCACAGAGAAAGGGTACAGGGCAAGCACTGTGGTGTACTGCGTTAAGCCTTGGCCTGCAGCATCTGCGTCCTGTAACACAGCACAGTTCAAGTCCTGGCTACTGCACTTCCGCCAGTCTTCCCTGCTAATGCCCCTGCCACTCACTCGGGAGGCCTGGATGGAGTTTCAGGCTCCTGGCTTCAGCCTGGCCAAGACCTGGCTGTCATGGTCATTTGTAGAATAAACCAGTGGATGGAAGAGATCTCTTTCCCCCTCCCCGCCAGCCCTGGCACTCTGCCTTTCAAATAAGATCTTAACAAAAAAAGAAGAAGAAGGGGTCAGGTTACAGACATGATCATAAAGTGAGCCCACCTCTGTGACCCCCACCCAAGACAGAATGTTCTAGCACCCCAGAAACCATCTTCATGCACCTTCTTTTCTTTTTTTAAAGATTATTTTATCTGCAAGTAAGAATTACACAGAGAAGGAGTGGCAGAAAGGTAAGTCTTCCATCTGCTGGTTCACTCCCTAATTGGTTACAAAGGCCAGAGATGAGCCCATCCGAAGGCAGGAGCCAGGAGCTTCCTCTGGGTGTTCCCATGCAGGTGCAGGGGCCCAAGGACTTGGGCCATCTTCCACTGCTTTCCCAGGCCATAGCAGGGAGCTGGATTGGAAGTGGAGCAGTCGGGACTCGAACTGATGCCCACATGGGATGCCAGCACTGCAGACGGCGGCTTTATCCACTACGCCCCTTCATGCAACTTCTAATTCCAGTCCTCTCCTCACAAAGGGAAAATCATATCCTTTTTTGCAACATGAAAGGTTAATTTTGTACCCTTTTGAGCTTTAAACAAACAGAATGATGCAGTAAGCATCAGTTTATGGCTAGCATCCTTTATATCTCCGAGCACCGCGAGATTGATCCGTGTTGTTATGTGTGGAGTAATTTGTTTCTTTTCTTGCCACAAAGAGGAGTTACCCCAGGGAGCTGACCTGCAGCACGTGTCCTCAGTGTTACCTGTGCAGCCCTTGGTGCTTTCGTTCATACTGTGTAACTGGCTGGGCTCTCCAAGCGACTGCTGCATCCCCAAGCCACCCTCCAACTGCCCCAATGGCTGTTCCGCTTGGAATTATGTCTCAGTGATAATGGATGTGTTCTTCCCTTCTTGTCCACCTAAAATGCAGAACCAGTGTCACCTCCTCAGGCTGCAAACTTCTAGGCAAAACAGAGCCATCGCAGGACTTTCATGGAAGATTGATGTGTTTCTGAGGGTCATAGGAGTCTCAGGATTTAAAGACTTGCATCTTGGACATGGGTGAGCCCTTGAGCTACAAGCAAGGCTGGCTTCCAGGCTGAGGCAGCACTCTGTGGAATGGAGCTCTTCTCCTGAGAACCATGGCCTCAGAACTTCCTCAGGGGGGAAATTCCCAGAACTGTCCTTTGACGGGAAAGATCAGTTCAACAGCTTACAGTTTTTACTGTTTCAAATCAGCAATGCTAAACTCTTGTACCCAAAGCAGTGGTTTAAATCCAGCTTTTGCTTCTATTTTAAACAGTGTTAACTGAACCTGAACTCTTAAAATGCAATCTTGATGTCAACTTATTTTTTTAGAGCAGCCCAACAGGCTCTGAGATGGTAACCCTCAGAAAGGCTGTGGGTGAATGGGCAGGAAACATAACTTTTCCTTTTTTCCTTTTTCTTTTTGTTCCAAGGCCCTGAGCTGTGATTATGAAAGTGCCTAGTATCCCCAGTGATGTTATCAAGATAATCAAATTTGGATCACAGGAATGAAATAAACTTAGGTGGGCCTTCATTACTGCTCTACTGACAATAACTCACTTAAGATCATTCCCACCCTACCCCCTCACCTGTACCTAGCATGATGGTGATAGCCAGTAGATTAAGCCAGAGTATTCAAAATGATAAAATTAATTCTTTTTAATTTTTTGAAAGATTTTATTTATTTATTTATTTGAAAGTCAGAGTTACACACAGAGAGAGAGAGAAAGTCTTCCAACCCCTGGTTCACTCCCCAACTGGCTGCAACGGCTGGAGCTGTGATGATCTGAAGCTAGGAGCCAGGAGCCAGGAGCTTCTTCCAGGTCTCCCATGTGGACCCAGGGGCCCCAGCACTAGGGCCATCTTTCACTGCTTTCCCAGGCCATAGCAGAGAGCTGGATTGGAAGTAGAGCAGCCGGGTCTCGAACCGGCACCCATATGAGATGCCAGCACTGCAGGTGGCGACTTTACCCTGTTTTTAAACTGGCTTTTGAGATGCTTCCTAGTTAACTTTCTGGAAAACAAAAAAGAACTTGTTTTGAAAAAAAGAGCTCATCGAGAACATTTTATTATATATGTTTACCCATTGGAAAAATTATCTACGAATGTATAAGTCATTTTGAGCAAGAATACATTTAGTCTTACAGAAACTTAAACTTACATGAAATCAAGATTTTATCAAACTGAACAGGGCCAAAGTGTTTCAGTTTTCTTTCACTGAGAACACAAATCCCCTATCTTCCACCTACCTCTGCCTCCAAAAGAGGCTTGGAGAAATTCTTAGGCCAGGAAGGCACCGGGTGGGTAGTAATTGTGTGAGGCTCCTGGCTCTCTTCTGCCAGTGTCTTTAATCCTTGCCTGCCAGTCTTCCCTGCTGTTTCAAGACAAGAGAATCCCAGCTGGGCCCAACAGTGTGGGAGCTACATGATCTAGACAGGCTCCAAAAGGGGAGGGGTAGATTTAACAAATACATGTTAGCCTGAATCCTTGTCTATAAAGAACAACCACTTTCCCAGACATGCCCAGGCCAGTCAGCGGCTCCCTCTTGCCAAGAGCCCAAGCGTGTGGGCTGCCATGGCCAAGGTCTTGTGGGACTGGATTTCGCCTGTCGCAGTGGTGCCCCAGCTTCTGTGCCTGAAGAAGGAGAGCACACACAAGCCTGACAGAGGTGCCTCGGTTCCAGTTCTGAATTTGCCAGTAACTAGTTGTGTGATCTTTGCCAATTTCCTTCAAGTCTTTGGCCCAGATTCCTGTCTTTAAAATGAAATAAAAAAAAAATTAGAACTAGATTCCCCAAGGATCCTTCCAATTGTAATCACATGCTATTGTATACGCCGTATTTCTTAGACTCTGATTAAGCAATCAGCTTCTCCTCGTTAATCCACATTCTGTTGGGAATCATCGGCTCCTTTTCCTCTTTTGCTGATGTACTCAGAGATGGTGTTGACTGGGATGGTAAGTCCTTCCTGCTGCCTGTCTCAGCTCCTTCCCAGAGGCCTGGTCAGCTGAAGGTGCTGCAGCAGCCTATCCCCTTAGCTCCTTAGTAGAGCAACCCATGATCACAGTTGATCCTTTTTCTGGCCTTGGAATTTCCATGCTATTCTAGGGGACATTTTGCCAAAACCAAAAGTATGAGGAGCACCAGGTGAGGAGCTCTGGGCTGCCACCAGTGTTTCTCATGATCCCGGTGGATTTAGGATCCGTACAGAAATGAACCTCACCTCCTTTCACCTCTTAGAGTCATCAGATGGCTCCTGCCCACATTTACTAATCGTAAGTAGAGCTCAGAGGGCTATTGGAAACGGTATGTTTCAAAACATCATCAGTGAGACCCAACTAGTGAGAAGATCTTCTTGCACCAAAAATGACAGCAGATGCCACACGGAGGAACTGCAGGCTGGGAGCAAATCCACTCCAACCTACTAGGAGCCTTTCCTGTTTTGTCAGCGAGCATGGTTTCCCAAAGCTTGTCCTGTTGCATGGCTAGCTATTTCAGGAACCTAACACAGCAGGACAAATGTGCACAAGTCCACACAGTACGACAGGAGAATTAAAAATGTATTTACCATCTGTTGGTAGTTTCCTTGTGGGGCTTTTTTCCTTTCCTCTCCTGCAGCCACAAATAGGGTCTTCTCACTTCCTTCCCTCTCTCTTCACTTCCCTCCTCTCTCCTCTCTTCTCTCCCTTTCCCCTACTCCTTCACATCTCTCCGACTGTTGAACTCTGGAACCATTCGGCTCCTAGGATCAGAGCGAGCCCAAGAAACGTTTGTTGTGTTGGATACTTTCCATTTGGCCAGGTTACTTTCTGACCTTACCCTGGCGTGGTCACAAGGACTCTGGGAGGCCTGGCCCTGGAATGGGGTGGGGAGGAGGGGGCGGGGATCAAGAGAGATGGAGCACAGGACAACTGAAAGGGAATGAAGTCCTTAAATTAGGCCTGGGAATTCTCCTTGGCTCTCTACATCTCCTTAGGCCTCCTCACAGTGGGGTGCCCCAGATGAGAGGCATGGCTCCTGCGAGACAGGGCAGCAGCACAAGCGTGGGCTTTAAGTGAGAGTCTTTCTAATCAAGCAGAAGCAGAGGTATAAAAATCACCAGGTGGAACATCATTTTGTTAGCTGGGAAACCACAGAGGTGGATCTGAAGCTATTTGGTTTATGGAGAAATACGCAAAAGTTCTCAACGAAAACCACTAGCTTTAACTTCTGAGATTCGTGTGTTACTCACAAATAAAATTGAGAAAAGATAGAGATTGGTATTAAACATGAGTCTTTAGCCAAAAAAATAAGGGGACTTCAAACACTTGTGGAAATCCATAGGATGAAAAAAACTATGCACAGTTTTCATTTTTTTGTACTAAAACAAACATGTTTTAATTTCATTTTCCATGAAAAATTTTTTTTATTTTTGCAGTGCTCTTATTTTGCAATGCAGTGCTATGGTTCTCTATCCTATCTCAGTCATGATTGGTTAAAAATTCTCAGTCTGCTTGGGTGGATAACCCGACAATGGAGCCACCGGTGGTTGGCCCTGAACCTTGGCCATGCCCTTTAACCTCCAAGCCTCAGTTTAATCACCTAAGAAATGGCAATCATGGTCTCTGCCTCACTTCATTGTGGGGATTAAGTGGAATGAGATCTGCAAAGCTCTTACCATGGTGCCTGGTGCAGAATAAGAGCCTGAAAAACAGTAGGTTTTAACAATTGCAATGATTAGGAGGTAAAGCTGCACTTCTTTCTGTTTTTCTCAAAACTTGCTGTCAGGTGCAGACATTGTCTTTGATTCTGATTTTGAATATTATTGTTAAAAAGGTCTTCACCGGCCGGCGCCACAGCTCACTAGGCTAATCCTCCACTTGCAGCGCTGGCACCCCAGGTTCTAGTCCCGATCTGGGCACCGGATTCTGACCCGGTTGCCCCTTTTCCAGTCCAGCTCCCTGCTGTGGCCCGGGAAGGCAGTGGAGGATGGCCCAAGTGCTTGTGCCCTGTACCTGCATGGGAGACCAGGAGAAGCACCTGGCTCCTGGCTTCGGGTCGGTGTAGCTCCGGCCATGGCGGCCATTTGGGGGGTGAACCAACGGAAGGAAGACCTTTCTCTCTGTCTCTCTCTCTCTCTCACTGTCTAACTCTGCCTGTCAAAAAAAAAAAAAAAAAAAAAGGTCTTCACTAATGTATGTCTGAATGTGAGATCTGGCTTATTCCAACTGAGTTTCAATAGTCATATCAGGTAAATGGAATAAGTACCATAGTTTTATGAATTTGTTTTTCATCAGTTTTTAAGGAGATCATCCTTGTGTTGGGGCTGGTAGAGTTTTGCACACAGTAGGTCCTGAAAAATATTATGAGTGCACCAAATCATTTTTTTTTTGAAGATTCATTTGAAAGGCAGTTACAGAGAGGCAGAGGCAGAGAGAGAGGTCTTTTATCAACTGGTTCACTCCCCAAATGGCTACAACAGCTGGAGCTGGGCTGATCCTAAGCCAAGAGCCTGGAGCTTCTTCTGGGTCTCCCATATGGGTGCAGGGACCCAAGGACTTGGGCCATCTTCCACTGCATTTCCAGGCACAATAGCAGGGAGCTGGATCCGAGGTGGAGCAGCTGGAACTCGAACTGGCCACCATAGGAGATGCTGGCACTGCAGAGAACTACTTTACCCACTATATCACAGCACTGGCCCCCATCAACTCATTTAACAGTCAATGTATATTTAGTGGTTGTCTATCATTTGTTAATGGCTGTTCTAGATGATTCAGACAAAAATCTCAGCCCCCTGATGACAAACAACAAAAAAGTAAATACCACAGACTATTATAAGGTGATGCATTCATGGAATAAATAAGTAGCCCAACTTGGGCCAGGAAAAAACAATTTTGAGTAGCATGGTTGCAGAAAGCATTTCTGGGATTAACAAAGAGACTGCAGAAGTAAAGGGGTGAGCCTTGTGGATTTCCAGGGCAAGAGGCAGCAGTGAGGCCCTGAGGACCAGCAAAGAGAACAGCGAGGCTGGTGAGAGGGCTGGGATCAAGGCTGGGGAGAGGTGGGTGAGTCAGAGAGGCTGAGGACATCGGGATGCTGGGAGGACTTGCAGGCTGTGCAGGGCTCTGCCCTGACTCTAGTTGTGCCAGGGAAGCCACGGAAGGCTTTCAGCAGAGGTGTGGCATCACCTGGTGAGAACAATGGAGTGTGGTGTGGGCTGTCACGGTGGCAGCGACAGAGAGACGATGATCCTGGTGAATGGCGATGGTGGTTTAGCGACAATGGTAGCAGTCCCAGTGGCAAGAAGATCCTGGTAGTATTTTGAAGTCAGGGCCAGCTGGGTTTCTGGGCTGATGCGATGTGGGGTATAAACAAAGGAGGTTTGGGATGATGCCAGGGGCTTTTGGTGAAACAGTGGGAAGGATGGAGGTGCTGTTGACTCGGATTTGTATGCAAGAGCCATGTTATGTGAGATCTTCAAAAAGTTCATGGAAAAGGAGCATTATGCAAACACTACACAGAGGTTTTTTAATTTTTTTGCATCAAAATAGACATCATTTTGTTCCATTTTCCCATGAGCTTTTGGAAGCACCCTTGTGCATCTGATGCGAGCTCCAGCAGAACAGAGACCTCCGGATTGTAGCCCCAGCAGAAGGCCTGTGTCTGCCTGCTGGGGAAGCCTCTAGAATCTGGAAGCTTCCGGGTGTCCTTTGAAAGATAAAAAACAGAAAGTCTGACCCCAGACACCTGGAACTCTTCAACGAACAGTTAAAAACAGAAGGCAGCCAGCTCCATGCTCATTTTTCCTCAAGGCCAAAACATAAATTTAGCTTCTTTAGTCTTTCATTCACTTCAGCTCCACACATTGACATATATGTTCTCTCTTATTTGTGGAAGTTCACCTGGAGTACGACAACGGTGTGGCTGTCGCATCACTTGGTATTCAGCTGTAAATGCTGCTTCGCTGAACCATGCCATGTCAATGACCCTGCTTTCCCCACAGTCTGGCCATTGTCACGAATCCCTCACGCTAGGACATTAATCTGTCTATCTTCAAGAAAAATGATATGCATGTATATAATGTCTACATTTTAAGTGAATGAGACACAATGTTTTTTAAAAATGTGTAAACTAGAAATTTGAAGATATACCCCTTGTGAAGAAGGAAGCGGCTGGTGCACTCTGCAGCCAGCAGAGGGAGCTGTGGAGGACCTGGGAGGGGAAGGTTGGCCTGTGTCCTGGGGCAGGAGTGGCCTCCTGCTCCCTCAGACCTCTCTCTGAGTAGCCATGATGAAGAGGTGATTCTAGAGCTCTCTGGTACCTTCCTGATTCCATTAGACCTTTGGTGCAGGGCATTGTCATGAGGGCAAGACCCAAGGTGCCCCCAGCACAGACCACCTATGGGTATCTAAGGAGGGAAGAGCTAGTGCTGTGCAATTCAGTGAAGAGGAGAATGGGCAATGCAACAACCCTGACATCTGGGATCCCACGAAGAGGCTGTACTGACTTCCTAGGACTGCTCTGACAAATGACCACAAGCAATGGGAATGTTTTCTACCTACATTCTGTGTGAAATCAAGGAGTCAGCAGGGCCTTGCTTTCTCAAAATCTCTGGGAAAGCACCCTTGCTTGCCATTGCTGGCTTCTGGTGGTTGCCAGCCACTCTCGGCACCCCTTGGCTTATGGCAGCATGACTGCAATCTCTGTCTCTGTCTTCACTGGGCCCTTTCTTCTGTGCCTCCTCTGTGTTTCTGTGCCTTGCTTTCTTAGGAGGGCAACAGGCACACTGGGTTCTGTGTCCACTCTAATCCAGGAAGACCTCATCTTAACTAATTCTGTCTGCACAAACCCTACTCCCCAGTCATACAAGTGGATTTGGACTTCAGTGTATCTTTCTTTTTTAAAGATTTATTTTTTTGAAAGGCAGAATTGGAGAGAGGGAGAGAGAGAGAGAAAGGTCTCCCATTTGCTGGTTCTCTCCCCAAATGGCCTCAACATCTGGGGCTGGGCCAGGCTGAAATCAGGATCCTGGAAATCCATCCAGGTCTCCACACGTGGGAGGCAGGGGTGCAAGCACTTGGGCATCTTCTGCTGCTTTCCCAGATGCATTAGCAGGGAGCTGCATTGGACATGGAGCAGCAGGGACTCAAACCAGTGCTCCTATGTGACGCCGGCATTGTAGGTGGTGGCTTAACCCACTGTGCCACAATGCCAGCCCCTTCAATGTAGCCTTCTAAGGCACACAATTCTGCTACCAGGGCGATGGGAAATCTCACAAAGAACTGATCAGTGGGAGAGTCACGTAACTGGAACAATAACGAAAGCACAACAGTTGTGTGCTAGAATTGTAAGCGAGGTCAAATTGGTTTGGGAGTAACAGGAAGTGTTCAGATAAAAGATGCTCTCACTTAGGATACTCTCTCCATCTGTGCTTATGGCCCTGCTTTTTTCTGTTAGAGGTTTAAAAAAATATTGTATAAATAAAAAGAATAAGAAAATAGCACTTCTGTGACTCACACGTTGGGCAGAGCCACAGACTCGAGATAATCAAGAAAGACTTCACAGAAGTGTTGATGCTTGAGCTGGATCTCAAAGAATGAGGATAAACTCTCCATGCAGAGAAGGGGTGGGAGAGAAAGAAAGGCTTTTTACGTGGGAAGCAAACATGTGCAGAAGCACAAGGTTATGGCAATGAGACACCCTCTCCCTCTCGAGTGGCGCCTGAACTCTTACAGACAAGGCTCAAGTTGTCTGCTTCACCTGAATGACAGCATTAAAAACAAAGGGGCAAAAATGTTTCTGGTTTTCATGAATGCACAAATAAGCACACAATAACCTGGAAGCACACCGGGAGCACATGTAAGGAGGAGTTAATTATTGGTCCCACTTGCCAAAGCACAAATATGGAAGCCCCACCCACCCTCACCCAGATCTGGAGAAATCACGGGGCTGTATGTGGTATAAATTCCTCTGCCCTGATTGCGTAAGGAGACCTGCCAACATTTTTTTCCCCTCTGATATAGCCTTTTCTGCACAAAGAGCCGAACTGAGTTCTTCAAAACCTGATGGTGACCTTAGATAGGCAATTCTGAATCACCACTGTGATCTAGGAAAACGAACTGCTGGCTGATCTTCCCAGATAAGCACCCCAGCTTTTTGCCCCTGAGCTGGGCATCAGAGTCTGACTGTGTTACTGCTATAGAGCAGCTCCCCTTTTTTTGGCATAAGAATGTGCAGGATGCCAGCAGAGTTCACACTGGGTCATCGAAGTCTCTTTAAAGGCAGAGTGATTCACTGCTGCGGGTGGTGGGAGGAAGAGGAAGGAAATGCTGAGCAGAGGGGCGGGACAATGTCATTATGAAATCCCAGGAAACGCTGGCCCCAGGAGTGATGGGATCACATGATCTTACTATTGGTATTTAAGAGACAGGGTTTCAAGCAGAGTGGGGGCTGGGGTGGGAAACAGATCGTGCAATGTGATTAGCTTCCAGAGCAGATGTATCAAATGCCTCCCATATTTCTGATCATCACACTGTGTTCATTTCTGGTGATGTGTGACCAAGGAGAAAAGCTGCCCGGTGACACCGTGGATAGTAAAAGAAAACTCTGGCTGGAATGGCGGGAGTGAGTCATTTGTCTTCCTCGACTTCCTCTCACCCTTGGGGACAGGGGCTTCCAGTCTGTGCCTTCGTTTCCTACTTAGAAAGGAAGTGTTGGTGACTGACTACAAAGCCCCAGTGCTACTGTCATGCTCTGTGGCCTTTTGCAGCTGGCCCATGCTGCAGACAGAAAGTAAATCAGGATCTTCAGTCTGCAGCCTCCAGGGCCTCCGCCTGTCAGTTACACTTTGCAGAGGCCTGATGGGTATCCAGCTGACAGCTCTCACTGAAGCCCCAACACGGGCAGTTTCCTGGGGGAACTCTACTTATTTCTGTCAAAAGGCAAAGTTCACCCATGTATTTTTCTCTAACTCTTCCTCTTTGGGGTAAACTTCATAAATTCCTCATGAAACAATTTTCTTAAACCCTGACCGTCATTCTGATCAGCTTTTCCTGCCCATTGTTGACTCAAGAAAAACAAAGAAACCATGAGAGCGTAGAGCCGTGCATTTTCAGGTTGTGAAGTTAGAACAACACAGAACTTTGCTTCACTCTCTCCATAAAAATGTGATGTGGGCTGCAGGTGTTTAGCCTAGCAATTAAGACAACTGCATCCCAGGTCCCAGAGCCTGTGTTTGATTCCCTGCTCCAGCTCCTGACTCCAGCGCCCTGTTAATGCAGACCCTGGGAGGCAGTGATGATGGCCTGGATAATTAGGTTCCCCCCACATGTGGGAGACCTGGATTGCATTCCGGGCTCCCTGCTTCTACCCAATAACCACTGCTGGGGGTATGTGAGGACTGATCTAGCATATGGGAACTCTATTAAATAAAAAGGAACAATTAGGGGGACCAGTGCTATGGTGTAATAGGCTAAGCCTCCACCTGCAGTGCCGGCATCCCATATGAGCACTGGTTCATGTCTCGGCTGCTGTACTTCTGATCCAGCTCCCTGTGGAAGGCCTGGGAAAAGCAGTGGAAGATGGTCTAGGTGCTTGGGCCCCTTCACTGGCATGAGAGACCCCAATGAAGCTCCTGGCTCCTGGCTTCAGATTGGCCGGGCTCCAGCCATTTGGGGAGTAGACCAGCAGATGGAAGACCTCTTTCTCTGTCTCTCCCTCTCTCTCTCTGTGACTCTGCCTCTCAAATAAATACATAGATGTTTATTTTTGAAGCCTGCTGTGGCTCATGGTCTTGCTCTGAAGCAAGTATGAGCTGAGCATGTATAACCCATTCACTGTCACTACCTCAAGTTCAATGGTGGCTTCCAGCTTTGATTTTCATTTGGAAATTATATTTCTTTTGAGGAAACAAAATGCCAAGTGGTTAATGAAATGCTTTTAATACATTTCCAAATGCTCCCAGCCAATACCAAGCAAAGTTCAAATCACTCCTCCTAAGTCTTAAATGGTCTGTTTTCTTTTCTTGCAAGAGCTGTGTCCTTTAGATGGTGAAGACCACAAATTATGATATTTCAGAGGCCACTGCCTTACATTCAATCTTGGTCAGAGTTGCATTGATGAAAATTTATCTAGGTCTAGTTTGCTCAATAAATAATAATGGTTAAGCACCATTTCATTTCCCTTTGAAGGATCTTGTTTGTGTCACAAAACACACCAAACACCGGAGTAAGGGAAAGGGTTTATTGAGGAGAACCAGCAGGCTGGAGGGAAGGGGTGAAGAAGGAAAAAAAAGAGAAAGAGAGTATAAGAGAGAGAGAGAAGAGAGGAGCTAGCGAGGAGAGGAGAGAGAGAGCAGACAGAAGAGAGAGCGAGAGAGGAGAGGCAAGAGAGAGAGCGAGCAGGAGAGAAGAGAGCCATGCGTTCAGGAGCAGGTCCTTTTAAAACTTTGCTGGAGGGCGGGGAGGGAAGCAGGATGGGGGTGGGGCTGACACCAGTGGTTGGGCCATGTGGCCACCTGGCTTCCAGCAATGACGGCGGGGTGGGGGTGAGGGGGCTAGAGCCTAGGATAGTGTCAGGGTATAGATTGCGCCATAGATAAAACTGCGCCATTTTCCTAACACCTGTTGTACTCAATATGTCGGGATTTTATGAAAAAAAAAAAAAAAAGACTTTCCTTTTGTGGCCTTGATATGTTTCGTAGTAAAGCAGTCAATTAGATGATTTTCATTATCAAGGTATCAGCCCCAAACCATTTAGCCACAAGCAGCAAAAGCAGGTGTAACTGGAATGCTTGTGCTTCCCAAGACAGAGCATAGGTTTTCCACCAGCCCTCGAGTTGCAAAGTGCTTGAGCCCCCTAACCTTGCAAAACAAAACAAAAAACTGAGTCACCATTGAGTTTGGCAAATTTTTGTTTCGCAGGGCCCTACAGACGTACCTGTGAGATCATGCAGTGTACTCTCGGGGATAGCGATTAAGGAGATCAGATCTGTGTACATGTACAGTGCAGGGCAGCAAGTGAGAGAGGTAGAGAAGTAACTGAATTACCTCCTACATCACAGCAGACAGCCATCCTAGGATTCCAGGGTTTCCAGCTGTGGGTTCTTAGAAGTAATTCCTAGGACCAACGCTGTGACGTAGAAGATTAAGCCACCAGTTGCAGTGCCAGCATCCCATATAGACACTGGTTTGAGTCACAGCTGTTGCTCCACTTCCTATCCAGCTCCCTGCTGATGCACCCAGGAAAGCAGTGGAAGACAGACAGGTCTTCCATCTGCTGGTTCACTCTTCAAAGGGCCACAATGGCTGGAGCTGGGCCGATCTGAAGCCAGGAGCCAGGAGCCAGGAGCCAGGAGCTTCATCTGAGTCTCCCACAGGCATGCAGGGGCCCAGGCACTTGGACCATCCTCTGCTGCTTTTCCAGGTTCATTAGCAGGGAGCTGGATCGGAATCTGAACAGCCAGGGACACAAACCAGCAGCTGTATAGGATGCCATTGTTGCAGACTGCAGCTTAACCTGTTATATCACAATGCTGGCCCCATTTTTTTTTTAGCCAGATCTCTAAATTCTGAAGTAGATTCTAATGTACAACACATGTCAGTTTGGACTCCTGACATTTCAAGTGCTCAAGAGTCATATCGGTGCGTGCAGACCTGTATCAAAGTACGTGTTTTTGCTTTTAATTACAAACAGCCTGATTTGAAACAGCCAAATGTACCAATCAATCAAAGTGTTGGCAGATGCTTAATCGTTGCACTCCTGAAGCTCGGTTATGCCATTTTGATGACCAGGGAACCTGTCGACGACAGTTTGGTGGAAGAAGACAGATGACTGGGAAGTGTGGCCTGTAGCAGTCCCTGGACTTGAGCTGGGTGTGGTGAGCTGACCTCAGAGTCTATTGTGTGAGTGGTTTTCACTTTTGTTTTTGCTTTGTTTGACTGGGCTGGACTCCCTAACTTCACTTGGGGGCGCAGTCTAAGGAGTGTATTCGTGTTTTACAAGCACACCAGGGCTCGCTCAGATTTTTCAGTGACATATGTAGAATTACACCCTCCTAATAACAGCATGGTTAAAGGTCTGGCAGTGTTTCTATTAAAAATTCAAACTTTCCGGGATTTATTACACAGTCATAACAAATTGCTCCAGACAGAAACTTGGCAAACCCTTCTCCAGTGTGGGAGGAAATTCTTTTTTAACAATTTCAAAAAGATTAAAATAAATAAATGTTTACCACTTCAACTTATGTGATTTTTTTTGACAGAGCACACACTCCAATAAAATACATGTTACAGGTTTACATTTTGTTTGTTTAATGAATTTGAAATACTGATATTGGTTTGTAAGGCAGATTCCATCTGAGAGCTGCACAGCTGTCCTTTGACCTCTCCAGCGTCCAGTGATGCCAGTGTTTGATTCTCATCTTTGGAATTCTGATAGGATGATTCTGAGAGGTGGCAAACCAATCAACTGTGAATGTGTGTTTCATCATGGCACAAAATCAATGCTTTTCAAAAGGTAAGCTTTGTTCTGCTCTGAACTTACAAACTGGAATTTCTTACTCAATTTTATATTCTCAAGACCTAGTTATTGTAGATGCAAAATCAACTGGAAAATGAAAGATAAATACATAAAAAGCAACTTGAGAACTAACACATAGTTCCTGTTCTTCATCTCACTTAAATATTTAATGGTCAAATATCCACTAATGACTAATGTGAAAAACCTTTAAAACTGTAAGAAAACATGCTACTGGAGTTTTAAACTCTATGATTTCTCATTGAGGAATAGCAAAAAGGATTACTGGAACAATTAAATGATTCGGTGTTATGGAAGAGTTTTTTCCCTTCATTTTTTTTATTTGACAAGCAGCGAGACAGAGAAATATAGAGAAAGGTCTTTCACCTGCTGGTTCCCTCTCCAAATGTCCCTGAAAAGCTATGACTGGGCAAAGCCAAAGCCAGGAGCAGGGAGTTCAGTCTGGGTCTCCCACCTGGATGGCAGTGACTCCTAAAGCGTGAGAGTTTTTATTTTTTATTATTATCATTTTTTGAAAGGCAGAGTTAGAGAGAGGGAGGGAAAGAGAGATCTTCCATCCACTGGCTCACTTCCCCAAATGGTTGCAACAGCCAGTGCTGTGCCAGATGGAAGCCAGGAGCCAGGAACTTCTTCCAGGTCTCCCACATGCATGGAGGCTCCCCAGCTCTTAGGCCATCCTTTGCTGCTTTCACAGGTGCAGCAGCAGGGAGCTGGGTAGGAAGTGAAGCAGCAAGGACTCGCACCGGCTCCTATATGTGAGCCAGCATCACAGGTGGCTTTACCTGCTGTGTCACAACGTTGGCCCCAAAAGCATGAGTTTTTGTAGATGAAATACTGAAAGAACTGTGAAAAGTGTGAAGTGCAGGAAAGATATATTTGAAATGCAAATATTCACCACTGCACACATTAGAGAAAACACCTAAAATTATTATGGAAGTAAACACGTTAGAAAGTGCACACACTTTAACCAACATGTTTGACTTTACATGAAATCAAATTATCTGATATGGGGGGCAGGCATTTGGCACAGCCATTAAGACACTGCTTGGGACAGCCACACCCCTTACAGCAGTTTCTGGATTCTGAGTGTCAGCTCTGCTCCAGGCCTGCTAATGCAGCCCCTGGGAGGCAGAAGATGAGGTTCAAGTGGTTGGGTCCCTGCCACCCATTGGGTGACCTGGGATTGAGTTCCTGGGTCGCAGCCTTCATCTGGCCTAGCAGGCTTGTTACACACACTTGGAGGAGTGATCCAGTAAAAAGATCTTTGTCTACCTGCCTTTCAGATAAATAAAAATAAATTTAAAAAGCTAAAATATCATTGGTTGTAGCAATGCTGGGTGAACTGATCCATTTTTTGATAAACAGGAGTCACTCTTAGAGTTGCCTTAATCTGTCTACATTATTTTAAAAATGTAAGCCTTAAACTCTAAAGTATATCTTTATTTAACTTCTAATCTGATTATTTAGTTATTATAACCTGGTAAGCTGTTTGTGTTTGCCTGTTTGGTTTTTGTTTTGCCTTTTTTTTTTTTTTTTTTTTTTTGAACCATAGAAGAGGGTACTTCCAATGAAAGCGTATAGGTATAGTACAACTTAAACTCTGTCACAATTTGGAGGGCCCTGCACACTGGTTTTATTAAGCACTCTTGTGCTCCCTCTGCTGCCCTGAAGAAGACGTTCACATGCAAGACCCCTGTAAATCCCTCTGCAGAGTGCAGCTCTCTCTTAGTAACGACTAGGCAAATTTATGCTAAATTAATGCTCTTCCGAAATGCAGTATTAGTTGTCCAAAACATTGAAAGTCTTCCTTCGGCATGCCAAGGGGACTGGTTCCAGGAAACCGCCCTCCCTCCCACCAAAATCCAGGCATGCTGAGTCTTACATAAATGGCATAGTATTTGCATGCACCCTCAACCCATCCTCCCACCTACCTCTTTAATCATCTTTAGATTACCTACAATTCCAAATACAATGTAAATGCAATGTAAATAGCTGTTACACTGTATTGTTTAGCGCATCAGGACCAAAAAGTCTGTGCATGCTCAGTAGAGATGCAGGTTTTTTCCCCAAATATTTCATCTGTTGTTGATTGAATCCATGATAGGGAATCTAAGGATACGGAAGACTGACTCTGTGTAACAGTTTTTCATTGGAAAGCACACATTGATACAAAATTAATTAATTAATAAAAAGGAATAAATAGCATTAAGTTCTGTCCCTTGACTGAATTGATCTGGGCAGAGCCCTGTAGTATAGAGGGGTGTTCTTCACTCTATAATGTGTTTAAGAATCACCACAGGAGCTGATGCGAAGTCAGATTCTAATTCCGAAGGCTGGGGGAGGAACTCTCAATTCTGAATGTCTAAGAAGCTCCCAGCTGCTCGCTGCTGGTGCTGCGACTCTCAGAGGACTCTGCATGAAGAAGCAAGGGTGTATGTAACATACAATCACGTGATACCACACGGGTTTGCTGGCCCATTTTCAACCTTCAAAAGTAGATACTATCAAAACAGTACAATAGGTAACAAAGGACTGACATTTCCCGTGGTATTAAAGTGGTCTAGAACACAGGTTTGAAGCCAGGCTCATCAGACCTTATTTCTCAATTCCCTGTAATTCCAAAGGTTAGATTATGCTTGTATGACCGTGATAGTATGTTTATGAGCAGGGCTACAGTAGTATATATTTGCTGTTTCTTGCAAGAGCTGCACTTTTTTTTTCATTGAGTTTTTCATTTGCACAGAAAGACCTGCTCTTAAAGAAGCAGTGCCTGTTAACTGTGGCTGTGCATTTCATATTTTGCCATCTGCAAACAAAACACTTGAGTAGGAAAGGTAACAGAACTGTTTCACAAGTGCGATATTTAAGTTGGAAGTTGCAGGGAGAAATTGCTACAGATTTTAGTGACAGTTTGTGGCTTTAATCTTAATGGCAAGGAAAGTAAATGACACATTTCTTATTAATTGTTTTTACAGTCTGAGTAATATACATATTTAGCTTCCTTGAAGGAACATTTAAATTAATTGCCTAACCCTAATCTGAATTATGTGTTTTAATTTAAGGCTGTTAAAATAACATAAATTAACTGCTTGCGCCAATATAATAATTACAATATTAGGATTTTGTCCCTGAAAATTTGCTACATGTAAGATGTCTAAAAATAGAGTGGAGGTGGATTGGACAGTTTGCAGATTATGAGTTGGAATAAAAACATCTCAGTTAAGCCAAAAACATGGCAACCAATATTTTCTGTTATAAAAATATTTTAGATGAATTTACTTCTTTTATGAAAGCTGTCTGAAACCGAAACGAAGAGCAGCAGCTCTCGGTTCGTTCACAGGCCAGGAACAGCAGTACCTGCAGCACGCAGCGCACGCCCCCAGAAGTTTCTGAAGCTTTCTGAAGTCCGCTTGCCCGAGGGAGCGGGGACGAGAGATTTCCCGGCTACGTTCTGAAAAATTTACCTTCACCTGGGTCAAGCTTGTCCAGGAAAACAAAACCAGGCAGAGACTTTTCAGGAAAGTGATGTTAACTGTCCACTAGAGGCTGTAATGAGACCGACGATCACCCTGAGGTTGAAACCGTCACGATCGCTGACTTTTAAATGGGGAAAAAAAAAAAAAAAAAAAAAAAAAAAAAAAAAAAAAGTTGTGGAAACCAGCAAGAGAGAACAGTCGTGGTTCTATTTAAGTAGTCATGCATACGGATATGGCATTGCAAAAACGCGAGGACAAAAGCGTTTCCCAGGCTCGCAGCGCTGGTTTTTATTTCGGAGGCACTCCGGCTCCACAATACGGCGTTGTTGCATTTCTCTCGGTGACTCTGCACCCCGCTTCGGTCGGTGACTAAATTGTTAGGTCATGGGCAAACTCAGCCAAAAGGTCTCGCAAACGCAGCTCGCAGGCAAGATACACAGGGATCGTGTTTCCAGACGCTCCGTGCTGAGCACCTGCAGGAGGGCGAGAGCGGTCCCAACACCTCCTGGTCTTCCAGAACCGTCGGCAGCCGCCAGCTCCCTTCCTCCAGGCGCCGCACCTGCGGGCCAAGGTGCGCCCCTTGCGCGCGCGCGCCGGCCGGGCCTGGCTGGGCGCGGGCTGGTGCGGGGCTGGGGACCGCACTTGCCGACTAAGTCCCGAGGAAGTACTTGGGCGCGGGTTCGCAAGAACCGCCGTTGGGTGCTCCTCTCGCTTTCTCTGCCTCCTCCGCTGGTTACCTCATTTCCGATGAAATTAATGATCCCGAATTAGCTGCGGGAGGGACGCACGCAGGCGCGTGCGCGCGCGGAGGTCGTGTGTCAAAGCCTAGCGCCACCGAGGAGTTCGGTGCCCGGAGCTGATCGCCCGACCTGCAGAGACAGAGGGAGGGAGAGAGAGGAGGGCGGCTCCCGGGGGTCGCCAGCTTTCAGGGGCCGCAACGGTGAGGCTGCCTCGCGCAACGGGACTCAGCCTCTCAACTTTCCAGAGTTGCGCGCTGGAGCCAGCCCCGCGGACCCAGGGTTTGGGTTCCGGGGCGCCGGAGCGAGCCGTGCTTGCCGGTTAGCGTACAGTGGAGGAGGCGCACACCAAGCCTGCGGGTCCGCTCCTCGCGGCGCCGGGGAGCAAGGGCACGTCCGGATGGGAAACGGCCGACCTCTCCGCCCCGCCCTGGGTCCTTCACAGCCCCCGACACTCGCTGGGAGAAACCCCCAGGCTGCCCGAGTTGCAACCCTCCGACTGGGTGGCGGGACCTGGGAAGGCGCTCAAGGACCCCCCTCCCCCGGCCCGGTCACCGCTCCAATGACCTCATCGTCCCAACTCCCCGCCCCTTTCCCGAACCTGGAAGGAGCGGTTCCACCACCACTCCGCTCCGCCCTACCCCCACCGAGGCCCGCTTCTTCCCTCCCGCTCCTCGGGGGCCCGCCCGGCGCGGGGCTCCCCGGGGGCTGCGTCCCCGGGCGGCGACGCGCACCGAAGGGTTAAGGGCGCGGGCCGCCGCCGCCGCCGTGCGCTCGCCGTGCTCTGCGCGGCTCGCCGGGCCGCCTGCCAGGGGGTGCCCCCTCCCCCCCCCATGAAGTCGGATCCTGGAGCTGCGGCGGCGGCCGCCAACTGCTCCATATTTGGCTTCTATTACACATTTACATACTGGAGCGAGCGAGCGAGCGAGCGAGCGCGAGCGAGCGCGAGGGAGGGCGGGCGGAGGGAGGAGGGAGGGCGAGCGGGAGGGGGAGGAGGAGGAGGAGAGAGCAGAGTATACCGCAGACATCATTTCTACTACAGTGGCGGAGCCGTACAGGACCTGTTCACTGCAGGGGGATCCAAAACAAGCCCCGTGGAGCAGCAGCCAGAGCCACAGCGGCCGCGAGACACTGTTTCTCTCCCTCTGTCCCCCCTCCCCACGCAACCCCAGATCCATTTACACTTTACAGTAAGTGGCTATTTTTTTTTCCTCCTCTGGTTCTTTCTCCCCCCTCCCCCATCCCCTTCGCCCCTTATTTAGATTAAAATCCCCCCGCCCCTCTCTCCGCTCCCCCGAGAGGGGCAAAAGCAACAACCAGCAAACAAACCCCAAACCCCAATTGGCTGCACGGAAAACAGCTGGAAGAGGAGCGAGGGAAACCGACGCGTCGTGTTGTGTGTGTGTGTATGTGTGTGTGTGTGTGTGTATGTGTGTGTGTGTGTATACAACCGTCCCCAGCTCCAGCCTCTCGGCCAGGACCCCAGCTCCGAGCGCCGACGCGGCCCGCAGGGGGAACTGCCAGGGCCCCGGGTGGGCGCCCGCCGGGCGAGGGGGCGCGCCCGGGCGGGGGGCGCGGGTGGCGAGAGCGGCGGCGGCGCCCCGCTCCGGCGGTTGCCGGTCCGGCCGCTAGTGCGGAGAACCATGTCCTCCTCCCTCCGGGTGGCGCAGCGGGGAGGCGGCGGCGGCTGGGGGTCGCGCTGTCCTCCTGCCCCCCGCCGCTTCCTTCGCGATCCTCCTCCCCAGAGGGGGGCGGTGAGCGCGAGCGGGGCTCGGGAGGGCTAGGCTTCCCCGCCGGTGGTCGCCTGGCCCCGGCGCTCCCGGGTGGGGGTCTGCCCGCCGAAGCCGGCCTTCCGGGGCGTGCAGCTGCGGGCTGGGAGAGGGCTGCTCCCGGCGCCGGGCCGGACTTTGCGCGCGGCGCAAGGCGTGAGGGTGCCCGGAGCGGGGCTGGAGTGGCGGTGGCGGCCCTGGCTACCGCCGCCACCGCCGCCCTGTTGGTGCGGCCGCTTCCTGATCATGTGCAGCCGCCGCCGCCCGGAGCCGGGAGCCCGCGAGCGCCCCAGCCCGGGCCCGCGTCCCCGCCAGCGCCCGCGGCAGGAGCAGAGGAGCGGCGGCGGGCGCTGCCCTGCGCCGGGAGTGAAGGGCTGCGCGGCTGCCGGGAGGGTGAATGGGAAGCCAGGAGGAGGGGAAGAGGCGGCGGCGGCGGCGGAGGAGGAGGCGCTGCGGGGCTTGGGATGCGCCTCGGAGCCCCGCCGCTCGCTCGCTCGCTCGGGGCCGGGCCGGACACTCTGCCACTCCCGCGGCCGCCGCCGCCGCCTCCTACGTGGTTCCAGTGCTGCGCGCAGGCCGGTCCCGCAGGGGGCAGGGCCGCGGCCGGCCAGGCGGAGCGAGAGGTGAGGCGGCGTGGGCGCGCGGCGCGGTACGAGCAAGAGGGTGCGGGTGCGGATGGGGGTGCGGGTACGAGTGCGCGCCGGGAGGGGGCTCCGCCGCCCCCGGGGCCGCCTGCCGCGTCCTCGGCCCCGCGCCCTCGGGCCGCCTGCGGAAACTCCGCGGCTTGCGCTTTCATTTTATTTCAGACCACGTAGGGGGGCTTGGCTGGGGGCGCTGAAACAATTCAGGTTTTCTAGGGAGATTGAGCAAGGAGCTTAGTTGGGGGGTGGAAGTCGGATGGTTCTGGAGAGGCTGCCAGAAAAAGCAAAAAAAAAAAAAAAAAAAAGCTTCTAAGGACGAGGAGGTCCGCTTCGATCCCGTGCCTGTTTTGCTTTCTTGGTGCATAATCCTACAAGGAGGGCAATATAAATACTTCGGGAGGTTGAGAAATTGCTGAAGAGTAGTAGGGGCAAAAGAAAAAAAAAGCCATCGGAAGCTGGTTATATAATGCGCCGTGTGGCTAAGGAGAGCGGCTGGCTATTTTTATTTTGTTTACCGTATGTTGTGCAGTAGGGACTCCTCCGAACTGGTTCTGTCCCCGAAGAGACTCGTAGCTTCCCGGTGCGAGCCGCAGGAGACAGCAGCGGGAGGAGACCCTCTTCCTCCCACGGAAGAAGAACAAATGCCTTGGCGTGGCGCTCTCCCTGCGCGTCCCGCCGTGCGCGCCCCGGGGACGCGACTGTGCGAGGGAGGGCTGCTTGGGCCATCTCGCAGTCACATCGCAGTGACATTCGCGTTGTATAATGCAGGCTGCTCTTCGGATTTCAGCAGCATCCTTATGGAGCGCGCGCTGCAGTGGGTAGTTACCGAGTGGTTATTTTTAGGCACTGCTAGTTACTTTTGCGAGTGTGTTAACTGAGCCGCTTCTGTTTGGGTTTCTGGGGAGTCTTTCCCTGGGAAGCCTCCGCTCCGGGTCCTTGGGTGGGAAGAGGTAGCCGTCTTGAGCTGTCTGTGGAATAAAGCTGATGCCTGAGGGAATCAGTAGAGAGGTGGAAGAGAAAATCCTGCACATGAACTCCCTCGGCAAGGATTGCACCACAGCAGACACTGCTCTGGCATGTAATCTCCCCTGATTGCATGCATCAGTCAATATTTTAGCAGCTCTGCAAATAAATGGTGTTGAATGCCACCTCCTCCGTAAAATAGAGGTTGAAGGGCTCCCCTGGACCTCCTGGCCGCCTGTCTTTCTCGTCCTGTGGATCCGTGTCGGCGGCGGTGTAGGTTTTCGGTGCACTTACTCCAGCCCTCATCACTCCTGTAATTAGATCAGGCTGCCATGGCAACAGACAGTGTTCCTCGTCCATTCAGGTGGGTTTGTCTTGTCCCTGAACTACTCCAAGTGTTTTATGCGCAGTATTTGTGCTGCCCAAGCCAGACGGGAGACTTCACGATTTTCAATTGCATCTTCTTGCAGTCATTTGGACGGGAGGCACTGAATGAGGCTTCTAGCTACTCAACTTTTATAAAGGACACCAGCAGGCTGTTGTCACTGGGTGCAGTATGTAAATGCATCCCCGCAGACGGTGAAAGGAGCCTGACAGTCCTGCTGGTGTTTATTGTGAGCAGATCAACAAGTATTTGGTTTGTTAGAAACCTCTCAGAGTTTAGGAAAGCAACATTGCTTTTGCAGTCTGGTGCCTTTGGCCTTGCAGGCACTTAACCCTTGCAAGTGTGAACAGCATTCATCCTTGGAGCTTGGCTTGCTGATAGTGATGGCTGCCCTTCCGTTTACTCCTGAGGAGGAAGTTACTGAGCTGGGAAGGATATCCCTGTTGTCACATTTTGAAACTTTATATCCACTGCAACAGAACCTGCTACTAACAGTAGGCAGAGCTTCGGAGTGAATTCATTCTCAGTTTGGATCTCTTGGCTCTGATCTTTAATGATGTCTGGTAATAAGTTAAGAGCTTTTTCCCCTCCTCAGGCAAGGAATGAGATAGGCCTTTACTAGTAAACTGATACTAAGTAGGGTAGTGCTTTTGCGCTGTAAACAACTTGCATTCTGTTTTAGGATCTAATGTAATGGGCATTTGAAGAGCAACATTGTAGTCTTTGCATGAGGGACAGCCAGCCCTGTTAAGCCTGCTAGGCAAAGGAAAATGATATCCAGGAAAAGAGAAGAGCAGCGCTAGTCGTGGAAGTGCTGTGTTGCTCCGGTAGACCAGGGAAGATGGAGTGGTTTCATTTCCCTGGTATTTGAAAGACAAAAATGGAGACTAATAATGCTTGGATTTGGTTATGACCGTGCCAGTCTGTTTACAGTTTTATGACCACAAAGCTAAATGGATGAATTTCTTTTCTTCCCCCTGGGGTCAGGATTGAGAGAGCTACCTCCATACTCCTCGCAGGGGGTTTATGAGTTTGTACTGTTTAGTGAGTTTATGTGGTTGGTAGACTGCCTGTGGCCCGGTCAGGTGAAGCATTGCTGAGGTTAAAATGAGCTATTATTTCTGGGAGGTAAATACAAGGGAAGCAAGATACACAATAAAGCACAGAAGTTTAAATTTCACACACTGCCTTGGAGGTCCTGGATGATATTTTGCAGCATATTTTGTAGCAAAATGTGAATGTGTGGTTTTCAGTGCACAAATAAATTCATGGTACAATAAGTATGAAAAATGTACCATGAAAGACAATATCTTTCCTCTCTGGATTTCGTTTTAAGAGGGTTTGGTAAATAGAAGTGGTACTTTGTCAAAAAAACTCATGTATGCCTATTATGAAAAAATCTTGCATGGGCTTCAAATGTTTTTGTACCAAAATGAACTTACCTTTTTAATCCTATTTTGCCATGACTTTTTTTTTTTTTTTTTTTGAAGTGAACCCAGGGTCCCTGAATTGTCTTTAAGAGAAAGGTCAAAGAAAAGCCCTCTGGCCATCAGATTGTATGTCTGATATCTGTAGATTGCCTTAAGTTTCAACATCCCCAAGTTGTCTGGGAGTCCTGAGAGAGGCCGTGGGTATGAGATTATGAAAATATTAATAAACATTTCTCGGCTCCTATTTTTGTTGCTAGTGTAGAATTCAAGGACTCACATTCCTTTTCTGTACTGTTGTGTTTTTTATTTATTTATTTTTCCCATTCTGAAATGTCAAGTGGATTTTGGTTTTGCACATGCCTTGAATGATTGTTTCTGGTGATGAACACATTGTAACACCTGGCTCATTTTGCTTCTATTAGAAGGTAGTCACTAAACAAGTTCAGTAGAATGATGAAACTCACAAAAGCAGCTCTGTGGAGGAGTTAACTCTTTATACTATGGTTATCTGTAGTTTCTACTCTGAAATGCTTCCATACTTGCACAGGTAAAGGGACTTAGAGCAGCCTAAGGGGGTGGGAGGTATGTTGACTTCCACTGCTATATATTTTCAGAGTAATTCACTAGTTTGCATGGCTGCCTTCTGGAGGCATTTAGATCGGTGCAGCTTAATTGCTTCAAAGAACAGATTTAGTTCCGGTCATACTTCCAAGGTTATCAGAAGCAGGCCCTCCTTATTTGGTGAAATGCATTGAAAACAATAAACTGTAGAAATCCCAATAGAGATAGTAATTTTCTGTTCTAGGCTATTAAGACTTTTTTTTTAGAAGATATTAATTTTTTAGTCATCAATTAGGCTGTTCACATTTTAGTTTCATTTAATTTAATGGAATAAATTTACTTAAAATTTCTTTAAGAAGTGTTATAAGAATGAGTATATATAGTGTTTCATAGATTTTAAAATTCTGGCTGACAACTGTAACTGGATCAAGGTTTTAAAGAATGCAGAATTGTATAAACTTGTAGAAGAAATAAAAAGATTGTTGTTTAGGTGAATAATCTATTTCTGGCAAATGCTTTTGATTGCTTCTTTCATATAAATATTTATATGTTTTTGTGCTTGTAAATATGGTAACATTTTTAAGCTTTTTTCTTATTTGTTTATTTTAATTTTATTTTTGAAAGGCAGAAAAGAGAGAGCTCCTTTCCCCTGGTTCACTCTCCAAATGCTTGAAACAACCAGGGCTGGATCAGGCTGATGCCTGAAGTCAGGAGCCAGGAACTGAATCTGGGTCTCCCACATGGATGGCAGGCACCTAATTATTTTTTTAAGATTTATTTTATTTATTTGAGAGGCAGAGTTACATAGAGAGAGGGAGAAACGGAGAGTGAGAGAGATCTTCCATCTGCTGTTTTACTCTCCAAATGGCCGCAGCCCCAAAGGGCTGGGCCGGGTTGAAGTGTGCCCATCTTCTGACGCTTTCCCAGGCAGCTTAGCAGGTAGCTGGACCTAAATACTTTAGCCATCCTCTGCAGCTCCCCAGCCTGCACATAAGCAGGAAACTGGGTTGTAATTAGAGTAGCTGAGGTTCGAATCCTGGCACTCTGAAATAGAATGTGGGTGTCCAAATGAACGACTTAACTGCGAGACCAAATGCCCACCTGAGTAACGTATTTTATGACCCTCTGTAAGGTCATTTGTAATGTGGACCTTTCAGACTAATGAAGTGTAGGTATTTGTACTACATATTACTACCATCATGAACATGCTGAAACATGGTTAGAATTATTACAACAAGCATTATATTTTGTTTGATATCAAAGCACAAATGTGTCATTGATTTTTCTATAATTTTGAAGGCATCCCATTTGTGGAGTAAAGAAAACACAATGATAATTGCCAAAGTGTAAGCAATACTGGTGGTCTACCTGAAAGCTACTTTTCAGAAAATTTATTGTAGTATAATCAGAGTTTGAGACTTAAAGGGGCAGAGATTTGCCTAATTACAGTGTTTTGACCTAAGAGAAACTCTCTCTCTCTCCTCTCTCTCTCTCTCTCTCTCTCTCTCTCTCTTTTTTTTAACCACTTAGATACCCTTTAACCTAATGGGCTTCCAGGGAGTATTTAGCAGAAGTTTTCAGTGGTAATTATGAGCGCTGCTAACTTATGTCACTTAAACTTCTAATGCTCAAAGTCCATGTATTTTCTTGTCACTGCAAGTGACAGCCTTCACTGTGCCCTTGGCTTTGGCCTCCTCTCCCCTAAGTTTCCTGGTCTTTCCTGACCATCGCATCAAGATTATTTGGGCCATCTTTCTTGACAGTCTTCAGTACTAATTAATATTCTATTCTGTTGCTCTGCTGTGCTTTTAAAGTGTTAACTATTCCATCTGTAGCATATATGACTGTGTAAAACATTCTATGGATTTTCTTGTATGTTGTTGGTCTGTTTTTTGCAAGGCATCCGCACTGTCTTACTTTCCTCCTTGTGTTTCTTCCTTCACATGGAATTTAGTTAATAATCTGAACTCTCTTTATTACCCTAACTAGTGTAGCAACACGGATGCTTTTGTAATAACTAGGCATACCAACATGAGAGTAAATTAATATTTTACAGCCTTTGCATCATGTTTGACTGTTCTCTGCACTTTAGCAGAATAGGAGGAGACAGTAATGTGAACTCTATAAAGTCTTATCTGCCAGGTAATATGTAAATAGGATTGTGTGCACACACGTCGATATCTAAACACTCTCCCAACTGTGAACCCTTAAAGCCGGTCTGCACATCCACCGTACCTGCAGCTTGTTTGCAGACGAGTATCCAGTGTTTTCATGAGACATTGGAGGTCCTACCAGATAAAATCAGGACACCGCCTCTTCACCCCAGCCCTCAGAAGAAGTGCTGTGAAAGATTAAATCAAATCGCCATTTCGCTTTGCCTTTATTTATATTTGAAACTTAGCAAGATTCTTGGTGGAGGGATGGTGTCGTCTAAGGAATTGAAAGGCATTATACCTACAGCAGTGTGCCTTGCTTGTCTGTACACCCAGGTTAAACATGGGGGAACCCAGGACTGCAGAAATGACTTCGTTTGTGTAGCGGTCCCAATCATGCAATAGCTATTTAAATAAAGGCTTGGTGAATGGATTAGTTAGAAGGAAGAATACTTTGGCCACTATTCATTACTTTGAGAAGTGCTGGAAAGAATTGGAAGTTATTTCCCTTCCAGCTGGGCTGTGCTCTTAAAAATAGTGAGTGTGTATGGATGAAAATAATCCTGACGACTGAGATGCGTTGCCATGTACCCAGAGATAATTGGCTCGCTCACCTGTTTACAGATTATTCACATTGGAGATCATATTCATCGCTCCAGAATAGTTTCTTTCTGACACCCAATACAATCCCAGGCCTTCTCCTTCCTACTGTTACCTGGCGTGAGCTTAGGAAACCCAAACTAAATTTAAAATCAGCCTAAACAAACATGCAGATCAGCTGCAGGCCTCAAAGACTGAAAATCAGTCCAGCACTTACTAGTTTGGGGATTCTAATAACTATGCTACCAATTCTTTTGGTGTAGTGTGGATAATTCAGAATTACCAGTGTTTAGAAATATAATTTTAACAGAGCTAAAAAGTATGTTAGCAGATCAAGTCCTCAATGTCTTCCATTTCTATGTATAGGTCTTTACCTCACAACACTGCTACAAGCACCAGGCTCCCTGATGGAAAGGTATATGGAAGACCCATTCTTTCATCCATTGATTCACGCATTCATGCCTCATACAGGACATAATTCTGTGACAAAATGAAAATGAAAAAGTCCATTCAGTAATCCAGTTATTTAAGGTTTAGTGGAAAGTCTGGTGCCCATGTCTCCACTTAAAATTTGTTTCCATGTTTTCTTTTTTTCTGTCCCCTTGGACCTGTGTGCTAATAGCTAATGGCTCTAATGTTGCATGTTGATAGATAACTCTAGATGTTAAAATTAGGCTTCAACTCAGTTCTTGTTCAATCCATGCCCATTTTTCACCCCTTATTCCTTGTGATAACCAGCATGCGTTTGCTAGCCGCTTTGGGGGAAAGAGTGACAGTGGCTGGCTCACATGGGGAGACCGACTTCTTAATTTGACTGAGGGGATGACCTTTTTGTGGTTGGCTTCCCTCCGAGTCCTGCTGACTAAAACCAGACCCACCTTTAGAGCTGGCTGGTATCTGTATCCTCAAATCTGGGTGTTCTTAAAATTCATGTTTCAGTGTGTAAAAATATTAAGGCAGGCTTATTGGGAGGGGTTTCTTCTGTTTCTCATTTTGGATTTCCTTTCCTGCTTTTCCTGGACGGCTGCAGGGCCATCGTGCAACAAACCCCTGGGGTGATCCCTTCGAGACGCAGGCTTGGGTTTCATCCTCACACCACGTGCTCCTCCTCCACGGCCTCGGCAGGGAAGTGCGTCTTATGTCAGGTGAGAATTTGGTGATGCTCTGTTTTCCATCTGAAGATAAAATCTGGCCTGGGAAAGTCACCTGCCAGCTACGCTTTAGTGCTCGGTTGACTGCTGAATATAATTTTCTTTGCAGACTACATTGTGTGGGAAAATGAGGAATTGCTAAGATCATTCCTTTCGAACTCGGATTAAAAGTATATTCTCTTCTTGGCTTAATGTCTTCGATTCATGGAGAAGTCTGAGTTTGCCTTTGTAGTGATTGGTTATTGCTGTTTGGGGCTGGACCCTGAGCATTTTAGTGTTACCTGTGCTCAGGAATTTTATGTTAATCATCTGAAGTCAAAGACTTCACATTTTAAGAGTTTTTTCGGTTGTATAGTCCATGCACAGGGAGACAGGGAACTGTTTGTTCGGTGAGTAGCAACCAGTGTTTGTTGAATTTTTGAATTTCTTTGTGTCTGTTTGGATTTTACAACTTCCTGATTTTCTCACGTACAGTCAATTTCTCTGGCCTGCGGAGTCGTGCAGACACAGGGTGGATGCAAGGGTTGATGACTCATGGCTCTGGTTCTCTGTGGAAGACGAGACAGGAGGGCACTGCCTCGATCAAAAGCAGGAGGGAGATGGAAGCGAGCTGCACCTTGGGACCAGCAGGGTTTGGGAACATTGTACACAACCAAGGGAGATTGTGAAATAGAAGGGAGGGGACCAATTTCTGTTTGTCTTGGGAGCAGACCTGCTGGAAGCAATGGATACTAGATCCAAGCTTCCCCAGCCAGGCAGCAGAATCACCTGGAGAACTTAAAAAATGAGGATTTGGGGCTCCACCTGACATCTGAATCAAAATGTTTCCTGCTGGTTCCTTGGAGCCATTGACCTCCTAGGTACTGATGCCTCCCATGTTTGGGAGCTGCCGGGGTGCAGCTCCTCCCCAGGTCACACTGTGCTTCCTTATTGGTGAGAAGCACAGTCAACTTTTCCCAACATCGCATCCGAATAGCTGCATGATCAAAACCCATTTGTTGAGACGTTTGCGCTACCAAAACGTCCGTTGTCCAAATGAGTCACAAGTTTCTTTCACGAAAGAGAGGCCTGTCTACACTTGAGGTCCAGTTTTTCCAGCTACATGTAAATTCCACAGGATCCCAGTTAAGAGCATGGAGTGCAGGACCAGCTTTCCAGATTTAAAATCGGGAACTGCTCTTGAGACCTTGGTCCTAACGATATTCTGTCCATGCCTCACTCTCTTCATGTGTCAGGTGGCAATAACTTAGGTTAGCACTTTCTCACAGGGCTGCCTTGAGGATGGATGGAATGAAATAATGTGTGCTCTCTGGGTAGAATAGTGCCTGGCCTGTGGTTTGTGATGTGTTAACACAAGTTATCATTGCTGGCACCTGATTCATATCTTGACCTGGTGATTGTGACAGTCTCGTTTTGGGATGTCTGCTCCTGAACCATGCATGTCTAGGATCCAGTAAATAGACCTTGACCTTCATTTTTGTATCCACCTTGTAGACATTTACAACTCTGCAAAGCCAGGGAGCCTTTTATTTTGTTTTTCCTGTATTTTAAGTTCTGAATATATCACAACTCTCTTATTTTTGAAATACCGTTGTCAGATAAACTGATGAATTGCATGCATAAATGGGGTTATTTGTGGGTTGAATAAGATGAAAAGCTGAGTGACTGAGTGTTAGGCTTCAGGAAGGGTAGCCAGGAAAATCCTATGAAGGGCGAGGCAGAGGTGGGAGAAAGTCATCTACACGTTGGAGCTGGGTGAAATTCGGAACTGAATTCCTTCCACTGTTTTACTCTAAATTAGCGAGGTGTCCTTAGAGCAGAACTAGAGTAACCTGGAGTTACATGGCAAGGTGAGCCTTGTCAGATCTACAAGTGACAGCTCAAGGAAAGAGTGGCAGCCTTCCTGGTCTTCCTGCTACCTCTTCATGATGCGACTCATTCTAACAGTCGTGTGCTAAGCAGAAAGTCCTCCCATTTAAGTTTCTGGAGAAGGAGTTTAATTGCATGGGGGTAAAAACACATGTCATTAAAAAAAAAATCTTGTATTTAAAGAGAGCCATTGGTGATCACAAAACATCTGAAGAATTTTATTGGGAGAAAAACAGGCAACAAGATTCATCTCTCGGTCATTATGGGCAACTTAGAAGTGAGCCAGGTTTTTGTAATCTGTTAAGCAAGCCGGAGCGTCTTATGAATACTCATATTGTGTTACTGACAAAGTAGTGCAAAGTCACCTTGAATTTTAAGCAGCTGACATTTTCTGTGATCACATTTAAAAGAAGCTTACACGCATCATCTAAACATTTTGCATAAATAATGGCCTCATTACAGTCCTCACAATGGATGGTGAAACGTAGGCAGGCAAACGGTATCATTCATGTTGTACTGTAACTCTCATTCAGCTTTTTGAAAAAGGAAAGCCTAGATTGCAATTATTTCGGCTCCCAGTTCTTTTATAAATGTGATATCGCTGTAGCAAGTTATGACCCAACACTTGTTCACAGGCATGGTCTATATAAAGAAATGATTCATTCATTTATTCACTGTGTAGTTGTTTTTTTTTTTTTTTAATTTTAAACTGCTTCATGGTGCTGTGGGAATGAGAGTAAGTGAGAGCTACTGGAAGAAGAGATTATATTCTTCGTCGTCTGGCAGGAGGAGAGAGAAATTCTGTGAGGTCACTAATACCAGGCAGAATGGGGTGGTTTGTACAAGCAGGGTGCGCTCTAACGTGGAAGGAATTCACTCGAGGAGGAGGATCCTTTGAGTTGAACTCTGACTGCTGGGTTGCATTTGCAGAAGAGATGGGGAGAGCTGGAGGAAGACCGTTTAAGTGGCTGGATCACAACAGGGAAGCCCGGCTGATGGTGGAGATGGCAGTTTCTGGAGTCAGGCAGGCAGTGGCGAGTGTGGCAATGAAACTGCTGAGAGGTCAGATCTGGAGATAAATTTGGAGGAGTCGTTGGCAGAAAAGTGATCTTTGAAAGTGGGCTGTGGCTTCTCGTGCCTGGCAGGGAGCTTGCCACTCGGGAGGGGATGACTATGTTTCAGGGATGAGATCGGCTCTCATATCCAGAGACAGTATGAGGCAGTGGAGGGTGGCTTCAATCATAGCTGTAGCCCGGCCGTGGTGTGCCTGCTCTCTAAGACCTGGCTGGAGAGAGGGGAGGGGAGGTGGCGGAGGAATAGGACGAGAGAGAAGCTTGTAATGCAGGTCTCCTACCTGGGAGACACAGCTCAGGCACTTAGGACATCCAGTGCTGAGCTCCAGCTCCGTAGAATCTTGTTGAAACCTTTGTGCCTGTAAGACCTTTACAAAATAGGAACTTGAGCTAATTTTAGCCAAATCTAATCTGAGTGTGTATGAAAATGAATACTGCCTTTGAAATTCAGCACATGCGCTATCTGTATTCATCTAAACACATGACCCCCCCTCCCCATTTTCATCTCAACACTTTTATTATTAAGAAGGTTTTTCAGGGGAGCCCTGTACATATTAACAACAATTCCAGGATTTCCTTTGATCTCTGGCTCCCTTGATTTATTCATCTCATGTGGAACATGTAAATCACATTGTGTCATTGACTTGACTCTGTAGCAATTGTTCATTTGTGGCAATTCATTGACTGTCCTTTGATACATCTACTCCTATGGATGTATTTTGTAACCTTAGAGAATGTCCCAGGGGCTTTCCGGGAAATATTCAAGGAATAGTCCAAAAGTTCCTGAAAAAGCATAGTATAAGAAAAGTATGCATGGATTTCAAATTTTTCTTGCACCAAAATGAACTTAGCTCTTAATTCCATTTTTCCATAAACTTTTTGAAGTACACTGATATCTATGGGTATTCCCATCTCCTAGACACAGCTCTTTGAATGATCGGCTTCCATGGATACCACTTAGAAAATAAACACTATGGAATCAGTAAGCTTACTCCTTGGGAGAAAGTTAGCCTAAGACTCCATGACTCAAGGTGAATGGGAAGGCTGGGATGTTAGCGAGCAGTCTGTCTTAATGTAATTAGGAAGAACTTGAGGATTATTTGAGTTTTTTTGGAACTGGATTATTTAAATGGACTGTCCGTGCTACCCCAAATGACTTAAGAGAAAGGCAATGACTTACTTCACCGTCATCAAAGACAAGAAGGTTAACACAGAATGAGAGGGATAGAGGAAACAATTCCAGGCACATTTTTCAGTGTACAGATTTTTTTTTTTTAAAGATTTACTGGGGCTGGCGCTGTGGCACAGAGAGTTAAAGCCCTGGCCTGCAGTGCCAGCATCCCATATGGGTGATGGTTTGAGTCTCGACTGCTCCACTTCCCATCCAGCTCTTTGCTATGGCCTGGGAAAGCAGTAGAAGATGGCCCAAGCCCTTGGGCTCCTGCACCCATGTAGGAGACCCAGAAGAAGCTCCTGGCTCCTGGCTTCTGATCAGCTCAGCTCTGGCTGTTGCAGCCATTTGGGGAGTGAACCAGTGGATGGAAGACCTCTCTCTCTCTCTCGCTCTCTCTCTCTGACCTTACCTCTCTCTGCAACTCTGTCTTTCAAATAAATAAGTCTTTTAAAAATGTATTTATTTATTTGAAAGGTAGAGTTACAGAGAGGCAAGCGAGAGAGAGGAAGAGAGAAATGTCTTCCATCTGCTGGTTCACTTCCCAGGTGGCCACGATGGCTGGAGCTGAGCTGATCCAAAGCCTGGCGCCACGAGATTCTTCTAGGTCTCTCATGTGGTTGCAGGGGCCCAAGCACCTGGGCCATCTTTTACTGCTATCCCAGGCCATAGCAGAGAGCTGGATGGGAAGTGGAGCAGCCGGGACTCAAACCAGCACCCAGTTGCGGCACTCCAGTTGGTGGCTTCACCTGCTATGCCACAGCACTGACTCCAGCCTACATGCGTTTTTAATGAGCATCTATAGCATGAGAGGCATTCAGCAAGAGAGGCTCTTCTAGGGATTGTGGGTTGGTCTATAGTTCTCACTGACTATTCTCAGTGCTGCTGCTTTCTTTGGAGGTAGGCACTGCTGTTGTCTCTATTTCACAGATAAGGACGCTGGCAAGGAGGGTGCCACTCACTTGCCCGAGGCTTGGGTCCCAGCATACACTGTTACCTGTGGCTGAAGCCCTTAGTCCTGTCCCTAAGATGCCTACAGTGGAGCACAGAAGACCAGGGGTGGGTGGCCAAGAGCAGTACTGAAAGAGCTGTCACACAGGTGCAGCATCCACTCTGAGAGGTCAGGATCAGGAAGGGTGCATGGGGCTTGGAGCCTTCTTGGCTGCCTGCCTGTCCCTGTGGAGTGTCCCACAGGAGTCTGATGCAAACTGCCCTCGCTCTGTTTCCTCTCTTTCTTTCCCTCTTCCTCCTGCCTCCCTGAGATTCCTACGCACTTTGAATAATCATTAATGGAAGAAAACGATGACAGAGCAATATGCTTATCTCTTTCAGGGGGGATTGGCTCACGTTGGCTCCAAATGTTGTTCAGCATCTCAAGTTCCAATGAGACGATGAACTTTTGACGCTCAAAAGAGTTTCACTGGGTCACTGCTCAGCTTGCACTATTTGGCAGATAGGAGCTGTTTAGCTCTTCAGTGTGTTCGGGTGCTGCGGTGCTGAGGGCAAGCTCCGAGAACAAAACGGGTGGCAAAAGCAGGTCAGGTTGTAGGCAGGGTGGCCGTGCCGAATCTCACACCTGGTGCTGTCCTCTGCCCCTGGCTGTCCCAGTCCAGTTTTCCCTCCTTCATCAGGGCAGTCAGTGAGTCTTAGCTGATGCCGATCAAGATGATGCAGGAGGAGGAGGAGGGGGAAGGGGAGAGGAAGGAGGAGGGGGGGGAGGGGCCCTTTTCTCTTTGCCGGCCTGGGGAAGGCCAGAGTGACAGTCACCAAGGATTGATTTTTATTTTTGTCTTCAGAGGCCGTGCCCGCCTCCCTCACGGCGATGCGATGCGTTTTTATTTACAGATTAGGAGGCTCTGAGTGTGACATATGACTAACCGCGAAGCTCCTCCCTGCCAGAGCGGTATGTCACCTGCTTCAGGGAACTAATTGCTTGGCAATTCCCCTTTGGTAATTCCCTCTTTATTTTCTGATGAGTTACTTAACGGTGATGGGCTTGTGGAGCGGAGCGGAGCATGGAGTTTCGTGTGTGCTCCAGAAACTCCACCGTAGGCCTGGGGGATATGTTTTTCGACTTCTGTTTAGCTTTCCTGAAGAAACACTGAAACCATTATAGGGCCTGTTAATATTTCACTCACTACGAGGTTAAACCCTGAGCAGTGTGCAGCTCTGCAAAAGAAATCAAAACCAGGCTTCTTTCTTAAGGGTGCCCTGTGCACTAGGAAATTACCGACAAGGAATTTAATATTTATAGAATGTTTAATGCTGTTTTAAAAAATGTGATTCAAAGAGGACTCGCGTTCCCATGTGCTGCAGCGGGAGTGTGACGTGGGGGGGTGCAGCAGCTTCCTGCCCCGCACCAGGGTGGCTTGGGCTGCTGCATCCACCTTGCTTGGGCCTCAGTTTCCCCATCTTCAAACCACAAGGAGGTTGAGGTTGAAAGAATTGATCTCTCAGGCCCCGTCCGTCTCTGCCACTGTGCTGTTCCATGAATAGATTTTATTGTCCTTCTTCCCTTTGCTTCTGTCAAATATCATTGGCTGTTGTTTGACTTCGTTTGGTTTTGTATTTAATTAGAATTTATATTTTAGCTATGATGGTGTCATTATTTAGAGGGTGAGTCGTAAGTGGTGCCTAAAACCGTTTAGCACCCCATCGATATTAGTTTTATTTCCCAAGACTTCCCCTGCTCCCTTTGATTGTTCTTGCTTCTGTGCCCCAAACAGCAGCCATTTCTGGAGGTGGAATGCATTATAACTGGAGAGACTCTTTCAGCTAATGCAGTTATTTTTTGCTGCAGGAGTAGCCCAGAAGCTCTGCTCTTCTAAGCAGTAGTATCAAGGGCCACATTTCTGCTTTTAATTTGCAAGTAGAAATCCTTTTGATGTCATTTGGTTTTACCTGCAGGTGCAGGTTTTAGTCTCTAGGTAATTCCTTTTCTCTTCTGCACCAACTTTTCCAATTAATGTGTGCAGCATCGCCTTGTCTTCGTGGCTAATTTATAAGCATTTCATACTGATGCCTCTTCGTTGCAATTATTAATAGTTTCTTTAGGCAGCTAGTGCAAATAGAGGAGGTGACATTTGAGAGTGTTTTTGTTGTTTCACTTTGCTTTATAGGCAGAGAGGAAGGCAAGAGGCAGGACTTAGGATGCGTAAAAGTGAGGGTTTTAAATGGAAAGGGTTGAAATCTACCTCTGGCTCCTTGGCTGTATAGTCCTGGTCATGTTTCTTAAATCTAGGATCCTCGATTTCCCTCTGTACTAAATGGGATTGAGAGCAGTGCCTGTCTTACAGGCTTGTTGGAAGAATCAAATGCATACTCACTAGGCATATTGCATATGGTAGGATCACAGTTACTAATAAAAACAAATGCATGCACATCTCTACCCCCACCCCCCATGCACAAAAGAAAGGGAAGGCCCAGCATGTATGAGCTGGAAATAAAAAAAAAAAAAAAAAAAACAAAACAAAAAACAAAAAAACAAGAAGATAGGAGAGAGCTGTGCTTGGGAGGTAGTTAGGGCAGGAGGGGCCTCTCAGAGCAGCCAGTCTTGGTGGGCAAGGTTTGAGTCCTTGAAACTGGGGAAGAACTTGATTCCCTGCACTGATCCGGAGGTGATATTCTCCATGGGTCGGTCTGCTCCGTGGCAGATGCTGTTTGCTGCCACACGATTGATAGAAATACTGCATTTCGAACACATATTGACCAAAGCCTAGAACCGTCAGAAAGCCAATAAAAGCAAAAATTCCCTTCAATGTCGCCATCACTCTGCATCTACCATGCTGACTTTTCGATGTCGTCTTCCAGTTCTTGATAATGTGACATTTGTCTCTTTTTCAAATTTGCTTTTCCCATTTAGCATAAGCATTCTCGTTTGCAAGCAAGACTGTAAAATGATCGTTTGCAAGGATTATGTAACAGTCTATCAAGTTGCTCTATCTTAATTTAAGTTTTGTATCATTTTTGGACATCTGAGTTGTTTCTAATTGTTTACTATATACAGCTGCTGTGAAGATCTTTGCACACTTAAGTGTTGTTTCTTTAGGACACGTGCACATCAGAAGCCTTGGCACTGAGGTCCAGTGTTTGCTCTGAATTGGTTTCCAAAAGGCCTGTACCAATTTACATTGTTGCTAATGATACAGGAATGTGTCTTGCTTGGACCTGATTAACTGTGAAGCTTATCGCTATTATTATTATTTTTTGGCTAATTTAATAGGCTGTTTGGTTTTAAAATCTGCATTCCTTTGATCCCTCTCAGAACATTTCCCTCTCTGTTTATTTACTAATTGTCCTTTACACAATTAGCAAATGAGAGTCTTGATGTTTTCTAGTCTATGTAGATGAGCTCTTGATGTGTTCCAGATAGTCATTGTTTCAACTCATGCTTGACCAGCCCTTTCCCCTGTCCAATTTTCCTTGGTTTCAACCATGGTGCTTTTTCTCGTCCACAAGTTTGTTTTTAGATGATCAGGGTTTCTCTTTACTTTGGATCCCGCCCAGGATCAACCTGGAAGGAAGAAGGCAGATCACCACAGTGCACATTTGCCTTGGGCCTTGCAGGGAAGGGTTCTCATTTTCTTCTGCCCGCTGCTCTCCTTGGGCCCTGCTTCCTGCTGAAACCCTGGTGCTTCCTCCCCCTTCTCCAACCTGCTCTCACTCCTTGGCCTTTGCCCACTGTGCCAGGATCTTGGCTGTTGCATACCCCCTCCCCCTCAACTGCCCTGTGCTTCTCAGGGAGTCCTGCCCTGGGATGGAGGGGAGGTAGAATGCCTTGCAGCCTCCTTCTCTCAGGCCTGGAGGCCTGGATGAAGTCTAACCAAGGAACCTTATCCCAGGCTCCTGGGTCAGGGTCTTCCCACCCTCCACCACACAGTCTTAGTTAGCAGGTGCCCTGCTGGGGGATAGGCTTGTTGGCTTTGATTTCCATCCGTGTGAGAACTACAGAGACACGATACCCCTCTGCTCCCTTCTTGTTAGAGCTCTAGCCTGGAGAGGGCTCTTGGCACGGCAGGCTGGGATCACTTCCTAGGTACAGATGGAGTCTAGATTCAAGGTCTGAACTTGGGCAGGTGGCTCAGTGAGGCCAGGCTGGTTTGGCATGTGATGTCCCTTCTAAATGGCCTCTTGAGATATAACATTGTTCTGGTCCAACCAGTTTTGTTTTCTGAAGTCAGAGTGGACTTTTTTTGGAAAAAACATTTATTTAAATTGAAAGGCAAAGTGCCAGTAAAAGAGGAAAAGAGATAAAGACAGACAGAGAGAGAGAGAGAGATCTTCCATCTGTTATTTCACTCCCCAAATGACCATAATGGCTGGGGCTGGACCAGGCTGAAGCCAGGTCCCAGGAACACCATCTGGTCCTCCCACATGGGTAGCAGGGGTTCAAACACTTGGGCCATCTTCCACTGCCTTTCCAGGTGCATTTGCAGGGAGTTATATCAGAAGTGGAGCAGGTGGGACTCAAACTAGAGCTCATATGGGATGCAGGAGGTGCAGGTTCAGCTTAGCCTGCAGGGCCACAATGCCAGGCCCTTCCTCAGTCATAAAATCGACCCTTTCTGTAATACATTGTAAACCTTGTCTCCAGCTCTGTAATAGGCAGGACTCCCTGCCCCCTGCCCACCTTTTAGCTTATGTAACTCTGCAATCAATACAGGCATCCCCTCTACGATGCAAATTTGTTACAAATTGGATGTGATCCCATCTATTAACATAGACCATGACTTATATGATTGTGGTCTGGAATGGGCTGGGACCCCGGGGAGCTCAGCAGTAAGAAAAGCTGGTGGCAACTGCTCTGAGTGACTGTGCTTTGTGCATCACAAAGTATGTGATGTGTGTATGATAAAAGTGACACAGATACATAAGAAGCCCATGCTAAGGGGAAGGAAAGAATAGGAAAAGGGCCCAGTGATGAATTTTCTGCAACGAAAAGTTCTATTGGTGGATTCTTTCAGTGTTATTTAAGTTTTACGGTGCAGCACTTACAACCGCACAAAATGCTATTATTATTGAAATTCAGTAGGAGAAAAATGGCTTTGTTTCTGGATGTCTCAAACTGTCTTTGTTCATAGTGAAAAAATTCCTATTGAATCTTGATTGCATGAGGATTCGCAGAAGCACAGCTGTTGTGCTGAGGGAATGAATGAATTTGAAGTTCATGTTCAGCTTCCCTTCATTACTCTTGTGACCTCACTCTAATTCAGGTCAGTCCTGCAGAGGGTACTTCTGGTCTTCTGAGCAAGGTTATGCAGGTTCAGGTGTATGGAAAGGGAACTGTGTGAGGAGGCCAGGAGGGCCCTGAAGCCTCCTCTATATCACCTGCCCATTAGGATGGGACCAAGGGGGTTGGAGGACAGTCTAAAGAGAAGGCCTGTGTCCCTTGCTGTTGGCCAGCCAGGGGGCCTTTCACCTCCTCTACAGTGTGTGAGTTTGTCTAGTAGTTGTCCTGTTGGTAGTAGATGAGGACATCTTTGCCGGGTCAGGGATGTCCATGTGTATGGTGATGGGTAAGAGGAACCCTGTGTTACCCCATATGGCAGGACCTGGGAGAGGCTCTGGCCCAACATTAGAAGGAGAAGCCTAAGTCATTGGTCTGCCATGGCCTCCCTGCACCCCATCTCCAGGGAGAAGTGTCCCAAAGAGCTTTTTTTTTTTTTTTAATTATTTGAAAGTCAGAGTTACACACAGAGAAAAGGAGAGAGAGAGTGAGAGAGAGAGAGAGGTCTTCCATCTGCTGGTTTGCTCCCCAATTGACTGCAATGGCCAGAGCTGTGCTGATCTGAAGCCAGGAGCCAGGAGCTTCTGGTTATCCTACATGGGTGCAGGAGCCCAAGGAATTGGGCCATCTTCTACTGCTTTCCCAGGCCATAGCAGAGAGCTGGATGGGAAGTGGAGCAGCCAGGACTCAAAAAGGCACCCATATGGGATTCCAGCATTGCAGACGGCGGCTTCACCCGCTACACCACAGCGCCAGCCCCTCAAAGAATTTTTATGCCTGCTCTGCTGGGGGGGGGGTGTGTGGAGGGCTCCAGGTGGGGCAGAAAGGATGGTGTGTGAGTTTGGGTTACTCTTTCCCTTCTCCAGGCTCCATTTCCTCTCCACCGCTGTAGCCTCCTGGGTCCCTGGAACCCACACTAGGGAGAAGTATGACCTCAGGTTGTGACTTTTTCGGGGAGACAGCCTTTATATCAGGAAGTGAAAAAGGAACATTTTCCACTGGCTGCTGCCTCTCTGGTTCCTAATCTGAGGATACTTTTCATAAGATGGCGGTTTGGGTTTGTTTTTTCTTTTTCTTTTCTAAGTGGTCCTATGCTCATTAGACAAGTTTATTATTAAATTGCAGAAGAGAAAGATATGGTTGTATGTTTTAAAATCTCTTTCCCATAAAACCTTGTCTTTTTTTTTCCTAAAGATTATTTATTTATTTGAGGCAGAGTTACAGAGAGAGAGGACAGAGAGCCCTAGAGATTTCCACCCACTGGTTCACTCCCCAAATGGCCACAATGGCCAGGACTGGGCCAATCCAAAGCCAGGATCCAGGAGCTTCTTCCACTTCTCCCACGTGGGTGCAGAGGCCCAAGGACTTGAGCCATCTTCCCCTGCTTCCCAAGCATATTAGCAGGGAGCTGGATGGGAAGTAGAGCAGTTGGGATTCAAACCAGCACCCACACGGGATGCTGGTGCTCAGGGGGCGGCTTAACTTGCTGCACCACAAAACCTTACTTTCTGTTGAAATATGGTGACAGCATTTATGTGCAAAGTGTGTTGCTTTATTAGCTTTCTGGTTCTGTTTAAGCCTCTTAGAACCGACCCTTTGTACTTTATTTTGCAGAGGGAACATGTTTTCCTTTTTTTTCTATGTCAGCATCTCAAGTGAAAGAGCTGTTTTAAACAATCCCTATAAACCTATTGAAAAGGAGGAAGACTCCTTTCTTTTTATTTTTCTCTCAGCAAGCTGTGGATCTAATTCAGTCATCCTAGACGGTAGATTAGGAGAATGTCAACAGTTAGCAATGTTAAGATGAAGACAAATGTTCTGAATATGACCTTGAAACATGAGTCTCTACCAATAGTATTTGAGCCTTTTCTAGACAAAACTCAAGAAGTCACACAGTTCATAGCATCTTTAAAATCCTAGAGGCCTATGAATCTCTGGGAATAAGGAACACTGTTTGCAGTTTGCAGTCCTGCTGTGCAGAGTTGCGTGGCTTATCTCCAAGTTTCTGCCTCTGAATGGTGCACTTAATTTAACTCTTTGCCCTGAAGTCTCAGGAAATGATTTCCTTAGTTTTTTTTTTTTTTTTTTAACTTTCTCATTTGAAATGTCCTGGGCCTTCAAAGACTCCACTGGGAGGGAAGTCCTAGGTTTCCTGTTTCTCTTGTAGGACTAGTCAAAACTCCCCTGCCTCTTAATGGTGTGGTGCAGGCTGAGTGTCTGATTTAGTAACTACAGCCTTAGAAACCGCAGTCGTCCAGACCATGTGCGCTGGCTAGTGTGTCACGGGGCCAGCCTCAACTGATAGTAGCACAGCACTGAATCTGAGTGTCCTGCTTCAGCGATTAGTTATAATGCCTCCGTGTGTAGAGAAACCACCCTCCTCCTTTTCTAGGGAACCTTTGAGGTTGACTAATCTATTGGGTTGCAGTGGTTAGAAATACAGGTAGCTCCAGTTTTCTGACTTGTAGCTCATCTCTCTTTTCCAATACCTAACGCAGTCAAGGTAGTCCAGGAATTACGCGGTTGTCTCTCAGAATTTATAGAATGAAAGGACATGGCTTTGTTTAATTGCGTCGGCCCAAAAGAGCAAAAGTGGAGATGGAACTGGAAAGGTGAAGAAATGTGACAATATGTGCCGTCCCTAGTTACTCTTTACCACATTTCAGCATAAATTGAGTTGTTCGATGTGTTTATAATCCCTAAGCCTAGTCTTGATGGATAGATGGAGAACTTTTGCTTTCGCAACCGTTGTACCTTTACAGTTGAACATCTTTTTTTTTTTTTTTTAAAGACTTTATTTGTTTACTTGAAAGTCAGAGTTACAGAGAGGCGGGGGGGGGGGGGGTCTTCCATCCGCTGGTTCACTCCCCAGTTGGCTGCAATGGCTGGAGCTGTGCTGATCTAAAGCCAGGAGCAAGAGCTTCTTCCAGGTCTCCCACGCAGGTGCAGGGGCACAAGGACTTGGGCCATCTTGTACTGCTTTCCCGGGCCATAGCAGAGAGCTGGATTGGAAGTAGAGCAGCTGAGACTCGAACCAGCACCCATATGGAATGCTGGCACTGCAGGCGGCAGCTTACCCCGCTATGCCATAGCGCTGGCCCCTACAGTTGAGCAGCTTGATCTGTGTTGCCTTCAACGCATCCGTGTCAGCAAGCTTAAAACCTACAGGAAAGCAGATGGGTCTCCTATAGGAGATCATGAAATCTGATGCCATCTGCTGAGACGTCCTTCCCAGTGTGGGTCTGCAGGTGCTCCAGGCCCATCATTTCCTGCTGTCTTGTTACCAGAAGTTGCCGGAGAGCTTAGAGGAAGCTTGTGCGGCTTCCTGTGAATCAGCCTTAAGCCTCCTGGTCAAGAGGGAGCCGGTGCAGGACATTTGTATCTGCAAAAAACCCGAGTCACTTCCATGCTAATTAAATCTCTACTGTCCTACAACATGTTGCAGTTAATCTGTTAGTAAAGAACACTGTCCCCCTCCTGATGCCAGACGGATGGATAAAAAGTGTTAGGAGGAAGCCAGCTGTATCTCTGCAGAAGCAACTTGGTGGCTGGCAAGCTTGCCTTTCATTGCAGAAATACTGAGAATCTTGATTCACATTTCAGGTTGATTGAAGTCAGGTTTTCTATCTGGCAGCCTCATTAATGACACTGCAAATGAGACGAAGGCCATCACTCTCTTAGGCACCCCCCCCCCCTCCACCACCACCACCAAGTCTCTTTCCAGCTTTTCCTTCAGGACACTCCGCCTGGCGGCGAGTTTTGGTTGGTGATGGCGTAGCTAAGAATGTTTCTCTCTGACAGGTCACAGAACAGAAAGTGCTGATGGACATCTCTTCTTGCCCCAAGATCTTCGTTGGAGGTCCTGGAGACTTGTGTCTTTGCCATTCAGAGTATTTATGAACTTGCCAGGAGGCATAATATATCAGCATTTTATTCTGGACCGCCCTCATGGATGACACCGGCTTCAGAGGCCACCTCTTGGACATCATCCCTGTGAACCCGTGTTGTAGCTCTGTCCTTGTCTGCAGTCTGTGCCCCCCGGTGTTGGGCTGGCTCAGGCTTAGTCATTAATGCCCAGGGTGCTGCGGGATGTCCTCTTGATCAGCTTGCAGTTCCGCACCTTTTGTCATTTGCAGAACAGCGACTCCCTCTTGAGCTCCTGGGGAGTCTTTACACCCAGACACGAGAAAAAGGCACTAATGCACTCTTTCCGTCTTGACGTTTGCCCACAGGCATATCCTGGGATGACCTGGAGTAGAGGCAGTGGAGGATAAATTCATCTTGCACAGGCTTGTTCGTGCTAGTTCTTGCCTGTCTCTCGCAACAGATCTAGCTTTTAAGTACTCCAGTGATTGGTTTCATGCAAGAATGTGTAGGTTGTTGGATTGGGAGAATTTTCTCCCTGGATTTCTAGTGTTTACAGAAGCAGATATGTTAAAAAAAAAAAAAAAAAAAAGAGAGAGAGAGAGAGAGAAAGTTCCATCACTGACTTAAATAGCAGAGCTTATTTTAAAAAAGTTATGGGTGCTTAAAGGTATAAGATTTCTTGTCTTTCTTACAAATTATAACACAACCCAGTGGCCCCTATGAGTGTTTTGTCAGGAAAGAGTCAAAATGGAAAATCTGCAACAAAGACAAGCTAGAATGGAACAAGTGCAAACAGAAGCTGACAAATATATGCCCCTTGTTGGGAGTTCAGCCCATGGAATGTTATGTAGGACAAAAGGGATGGAAGAGATATTTCAGTAACATTTTGTTCTCTGTCAAAAACCTTCTGAAACATAAATCTGCTGTGTATTGGAGAATGGATGCAGCAATTGACTCAAGTTGAATGGCTTTCATTTAGCTGGAATATCCCACAGAAACCAGTTCTTGTTCTGACAACCATAGTTTTGCTTTCTTTGACTCAAGGAAAATTGAATTCCTGTTTACATATCTTATAGGATTGTTTTATGGACAAAGACACAGGTCAAACTCCATCACAGTGGCTGGTGTTATAGCAAATAGAAACATTTCTAAGAGAAATAAAAACATTTCTAAGCTGTGGCCAGAGCCTGAAGTAGTAATACTAGGTTGAAGTTACAAAGCCATTCGCAACTATAAAATAATTAGTCATGGATGTGCCTTTTTAAAAAGTTGTGTGTGTTTTTTTTTAACTCTAGTCTCTTGCCAGCACATGCACCCTTACACATGCTTGACCTGTTTACACAGAAGAGAAAGAGTATGTGTGTGGTGTGTGTGTATCTCTGTGTGTGTACACAGACATATGAGGGTACTTCAAAAGGTTTGTGAATAACGGAATTAAACATAAGGGTTTTTTGCAAACAGTTTTGAAATCCCTACATAGTGTTTTCCTAGTATGTATTTTCCATGAAGTTTTTGAAGACCTCCCATAGGCATGGATTAAAATTATTTTGCATTGAAATAAGCTCATCTTACTCCCATTCTTTTTTTTTAAATAAGCTTTTAAAGTCCAATTATCATAACTTTTTAAGAGAGGTAGAAAGAGAGGGATAGCTCCCATCCTCTGGTTTGTTCCCCAAATGCCTGCAACTCCTGGGGTTGGGAAACCAGGACCTGGGAACTCAACCCAGGTCTCCTCTTTTGGAGGGAGGGACCCAACTACTTGAGTCCTCCCAGGGTCTGCATTAGCAGGAAGCTGGAGTCAGGAGCTGGAGTCAGGCGTCCAACAAACCCAGGCAGTCTGACCTGGGGTGTGGAAGTCTTAGACTAAGTGCCCACTGCCTTTTCATTGCATTTTCCTTCAATGTTTGGAATGACTCTTTGGAAGTTCCGTTGAATAACCAGTCAACTTTATTTTGGGCTTGATTACCTTTATACTCCTCAGGACGACTCCCTGAATTGCTTCTGATGACTGACATTTCATTATTATGTACAAATAAGAATGTGTTGGAAGGGCTTTGATGCCTGCAGCAGCCCAGCTGAAAGCCAGGAGCCAGTGTTCATGGCTTTCGAAGCTCATCTTCTTCAAGGGTCTCTGGGAGAGTTGTCTGTTTGTATTTTCCATTTCTACAGTTGTATAAGAGAAGATTTTTTATTGTGTTGTTTTGAATTCCCAGATCTTTGTGGCCTTGATTCTGGACTCCTTACCAATGTAATTTTTCACAATAACGATTACTCGGGAACTACTTTTCTCTCTATGGCCTTCGGTTCAGTAGGCTGTGAGGTTTTCCTGGTATCTTAAGGGTTTAAATGCACTGTGACTTCAAGTGTAGGGTGTTGGAGCGAGAGAAAGAATTGTCCAGGAACAAGAGGTATGTTGGGTTTTTGCCCTCTGCCATTGTCAAGGTTCTCGCCTATGCGCTTTGTATTTTACTTGGGTTTATTGTTTTCTTACTTGGAAGCGATTTTTTTTTTTTTTTTTTTTTTTTTTTTGAACACAGCCTTACAAAATCTGAAACCGTCCTAACTTGTTCATCCGTCACGCTTGAGCCGTCTCTGTCTCACTGCTGGACCCTCGGGTCTCCTTCCGCTTCTCTCCCAGGATTTCGTCTGGCGCAGCCGCAGATCTGTCTGCTGTGTGCTGCATACTTCGGTTGGAGTTTTCCTGACCAACTTCTCCTCACATCCCAGTCCATTTCCTGTGCTTTAAGCTCTTGGCATTCCATTCCCCACTCCTCCTCAAAACTGAAACTTCTCCATCCTAGCCCCCACCCCCCTACCGGTTTCCTCCTCTCTGTGTCTCGCTCCGTGGTTACTTCCCAGGGGTGAAAATCCGCTTGTCAGGAAGAAATGTTGGTGTCACTTGCTGAAGATCTCTCGGGTGCTTTTGTTCTCCCGAGGCGCTGTACAGCTCCACACTGCAGCAGTCCCCGGCTGCTCTCTGACAAATTAGTTGTTCCGATGCATGGTTTAGCTTATCGCAACTCGGCTGTTTAAAAATAATTCAGCTGCTCTCTGCGTTCTTAGCTGGGGGGGTCAGGAACCTCACTGGCTTTGCCATCTAACACAGAAGTTAATCACAAACGGATCCTCTGAACCAAATCAGTAAAAATAGAGCAAAGTTTCTGAACTAGGTGGCTGGCAGAAGAGTCTGCACTTCCATCTGTGCGTGGTTAGGAAAATATTTCATGATATTTAAATAGCATCGGCTTTGCTCTCTTGTGTGTGAGCCTGTGTGTGTGTGTGTGTGTAATTCATTGCTCTGAAGGTTTGTTTGACTGTTAGCTAATGTTACAAAAAAAAAAAAAAAACACTGGCAAGGAACAGGAGAACCAGTCCAGGTGTTTCGTGCATACATTCTTTCTTTGGCAGTTTCTGTGAAGGAGCCATGGGCTTGCTGTTCGCTTCTCTCTTTAACTGAAAGTTTTTCTCATCACTCGTGCCTCACAAAGACATTTTGTCTTTGAAGTCTTCTGTCTCTTGAGTCTCTGCTTCAAATACGCTTGGGACGTTAAGGGAATCTGTTTCAGATTGGACTGTGGCAGCGGAAGAGTCTCAGCTCTTTGGAAAGGGGATTTGTGCTGGAATATACATCACACTCATAAACACTCGTGACGTCAGCGCACCCACGCGAATCCCTGGCTTCCAGAGCAGTTTAAGCCTTCAGCTTGGATTTCCCTTTGTTCTTATCAGCAGTCAGTATCTTGTTAGCTATCTTCAATTTTGGCCAGTTCTGCAGCTATGATATAACTTTAAAAACATACTTTTTTTTTGCTTCTAAGGTTTATTTATTTATTTATTTATATCTTTGGCAAAATACTGTGTTTGCAACAAAACATATACACAGGTATGCTTACAAGTTTTAAATTGCTATATAATATGAAGATTATTCCCCTCTGGTATTTTTGTGTTGAAATTACCTCTTTTTATTCCTGGAGAACTCTTATTTTAAGGTTGATTCCTTTTTCCTAAGAAATCTATTGAATTAAAATGCAACTAATGCCCAGTAAATACATTGAAGGGACACTAGGAATTACTAAAAGGAAAAAAAAGAAATTTCTTATTTCCTTCCTCTGGCTCTGAAGAATATTTCTCAGACTTGCTAGTTTCTTTGTTTCTGGGAGCTGAGAGGGTAGGCATATTCTATATAGTATGATAAAGAATTAAGCACTAAAATCAAGAGTTGTGGATTGATCGTCTCACGTGAATTGAAATTAAGGAAGAGGGAAATAGCTTCAATAAACTTCATTAATGCAGCAGAGAGTTCTTGGGCTTAGCTATGAATAGCAGCTGTAACATTGATTGTTTAGCTGTTTTTCATGCACAGAATTTAAAATCGGAAGGAACCTTCAATATCTTTTTATCCCACCTCCCTATTTTACATTTAAGTAAATTCATTTCTTTTTTTTTTTAATTTATTTATCTATTTGAAAGGCAGAGTTACTGAGAGAGAGAACAAAGAAAAAGAGAGGGAGAGAGGGAATTTTTCGTCCTCTGGTTCACTCCCCTAAGGGCTATGACAGCTGATGCCAGACCAGGTTGAAGCCAGGAGCCAGGAACTCCATCTGTATTTCCCACGTGGGTGGCAGGGATCCAAGTACTTGGGCCGTCTTCCATCTTCCACTGCCTTCCCAGGGGCATTAGCAGGGAGCTGGATTGGAAGTGGAGCAGCCGTGACTCAAAATGGTGCCCATATGGGATACTGGCATTGTAAGTGGGGTCTTAACCTGCTGCAACTTACCTCGTTTCTTGGGAACTTTCTGTGTGCCTGATGCTATACTAAGAGGAAACCATCAAGTTAAATAAGTTGTCACCCATGGCCTCAAACACATTAAATTTTTATTCCTTTTCTCTATTATTAATACCAGGCCAGCTTGTAAGAGGTGATAATTGGACTGTGCTGTTTTTGCCATTCTTTGTCAATGGGAGATGGTAGAATTTAATGAATGTTGTGAACTCTTGAGTACACATGAAGGGAAGTGGCTATCACACTGTGCTTATCGTCTGTTCCACCACAGAATTCCAGTCTTCTTCCATACAGCAAGGCCACCGTGGGCAATACAAATAAGATTCCCCTAGAAGGAAGCCTGGTTCACTCCAGGTCTTCACACTTGGCTGTGGATCTGTGAAACTTGTCTCTCCTGTTCATTTGGGCATCTTCTCACTATCAACATGTGGAGGTTCATTTTCAGAAGTGAAATTTCGTTGTTCATGCCTCTATTTAACTAATTGTTAGCCAGTATTTGCCAGATGTGTGACAGAAAACACCTGGAGCAGTGCACACACTCAAGAGAAGTCGCAGTGCAGAGAGAACCTGTTCTTTTAATAATAGTAATGGCTGGCTGACAGAGTGAGGATTTAGGATGTGTCAGCCACTGTACTAATCTCTTAATCCTCATAGTAAACCTGGATGGGTCGTTATTATCTCCATGTTACAGATAAGGTTAACTGGGTTAGTAGCTTGCCCAAGGTCATGGAGCTGGGAAGTGGCAGGACTGGGACTCAACTCAGCCATTTTAACCTAGACTCTTACCTGATTCTGCTTTTGTTTTTTTAAAGATTGATTTATTTGAGAGGCAGTTACAGACAGAGAAAGGGAGAAACAGAGGGAGATCTTCCATCCACTGGTTACTCCCTAAAAGGCTGCAGTGGCCATAGCTGGGCTGATCCAAAGTCAAGCCAAGAGCCAGAAGTTTCTTCCAGGTCTCCCATGTGGGTATAGGGACCCAAGCACTTGGGCCATCTTCAACTGCCTTCCCAGGCCATTAGCAGGAAGCTGGATCAGAAGTGGAGCAGCCGGGACTCAAACAGCCACTCATGTGGGATGCTGGCTGCAGGCAGAGGTTTAACCAACTATGCCATAGTGCTGGCCCCCTAATTCTACTTTACTGCCACCATCTGTGTCAGTGTGTACACTTGTTTAAAACTATTTTTACTGAATATTCAGTATATGCAAAAGCATATTCACAACATGAATATGCAGTAACTCTCCATTCAGACCGTAGTCACCACAAACGTGGTGTCCTCTCTGTGGCCACCCTGGACGTTGTCACTTTTTCTTCCCACCTCAAAAGTGACCACCATCGAAACATACCGTGTTGAAGCATTTTTCACAAAAGTGCATGAAAACTCACCCTTGTCGGCCTTTCTGTTGCCTTCCTGCCCCTTTGTCCTGTCTTCTCCCTGCTCTGTCATCCCTCTGACTTCCTCCCTCCTTTCTGTCACCACCGTGGAGCACAAAGAAGAATCCAGGGTCAAGGGTGAATGAGAACATTCCATGGTGCGACATCCAGGCCCGAGTGCTGGGATGAGTCCTGGGGAGTCTTGGGGAGGGGCTGCTTTCTATGTTGAACTCAGGTAGAGCAGCCCCTTGCAACCAAGGCGTGCAGTACAGGAGCTGTAACCAACAGAGTGCCTGGAAGGCAAGTTTAAGATGACAGGGCTGACACAGCTCTCAGATGCTGTTGGATTATTAATTCACACAAAGTAATGCTTTAGATATGTAGCTCTTTTTTAATAGAAAGATTTTATTTAATAAATAAAAATTTCATAAATACAACTTTTAGATTATAGCGGTTCTTCCCACCATACCCGCCCTCCCACCCCCAAACCATCCCACCTCCTGCTCCCTCTCTCATCCCATTCTTCATGAAGATTCATTTTTAATTATCTTTATATACAGAAGATCGACTTAGTATATACTAAGTAAAGATTTTAACAGTTTGTACCCAGACAGACACACAAAGTATAAAGAACTATTTGAGTAGTAGTTTTACTGTTGATTCTCATAGTACAACACATTAAGGACAGAGGTCCTACATAGGGAACAAGTGCACAGTGACTTCTGTTGTTGATTTAACAATTGACACTCTTATGTATGACGTCAGTAATCACCCGAGGCTCTTGTCATGAGCTGCCAAGGCTATGGAAGCCTCTTGAGTCCATAAACTCCATCAGTATTTAGACAGGGCCATAAGCAAAGCAGAAGCTCTCTCTTCCTTCAGAGAAAGGTACCTCCTACTTTGATGCCTCCTTCTTTCCACTGGGATCTCACTCACGGAGATCTTTCATTTAGGTCATCTTTTGCCACAGTGTCTTAGCTTTCCATGCCTGAAATGCTCTCGTGGGCATTTCAGCCAGATCCGGATGCCTTGAGGGCTGATTCTGAGGCCAGGGTGCTGTTTAGGGCATTGGTCATTCTATGAGTCTGCTGTGTGTCCTGTTTCCCATGTTGGATCATTCTCTCCTTTTTAATTCTAACAATTACTATTAGAAAACACTTGGTCTTATTTATAGACATGTAGCTCTTAACAGATAATTATTTATGTGAAAGACAAAGTAGAGTTGGCAGTGGGTGGGAGAGAGAGAGAGAATGCTCCCAGTTGCTGATTCACTCCCCAAATGCCCATAGCAGCCAGGCTTGGGTGAAGTTGAAGTCAGGAGCCAAAGTCTCCCACATGGATGGCAGGCACCCAGGTACTTGAGCCATCACCTGCTGCCTCTCAGGGTGTGTACCAGCAGGAAGCTGGAATTGGAAACAGAGCTGCTACTGGAGACCGGCACCCTGATATGGGATGTGAGTATTTCTTTTCTTTTTTTTTTTAAATATTTATTTATTTATAAGACAGGGTTTACAGAGAGAGTGAAAGAGAGAGCAGCCTTCCATCCGCTAGTTCACTCTCCAAATGGCCACAATAGCCAGAGTTGAGCTGATCCAAAGCCAGGAGCCAGGAGCCAGGAGCCAGGAGCCAGGAGCCAGGAGCTTCTTCCTGGTCTCCCATGCAGGTGCAGGGGCACAAGGACTTGGGCCATCCTCCACTGCTTTCCCAGGCCATAGCAGAGGGCCGGATCTGAAGTGGAGCAGCTGGGACTTGAACTGGCACCCTTATGGGATGCCTGCACTGCAGGCAGTGGTCTCACCCACTACACTACAGTGCTGGCCCCTGATGTGGGCATTTCTAAGCAGCATCTTGACTACCAGGCCAAAGGCCCACCTCCACGTGTGGTCCTTAATAGCGGGTATCTTAAAATAGCCATACTTTGTTGGTAACCAGTGTGACGGCCCTCCAGAACACAATCAGAAACCAACGAGTGTGACACATTAAGATAATAGAGCCGTGATGCCCCCCAGTGCCTAAATGCAGTCTTTCAGCAAGTGGCAATACCTAGTGCAGCGTGTATAAACATTCAAATGAATTCTGTCCTGGCAGGAGTAATAGAATTCTCTCATCAGTTGGAAAATATATTCAAATAATTCAAACTGCATCTTTGAAAAATAAATTAAGAGGTGTTTTTTGTTTTGTGTTTTGTTTTTTTTGGTCTCCAAAATGATATTCTGATACATGCAGGTTTTCCAAGGGTCATATAATTCTGTAGGAGGAGGTAGCTACTCAAGGCATCTTAGCTCTTTAGGATTGACCACTACATTACTTTTAAGTTAAATCAATGTAATTCCAAAAATAGGTAATGGATTTTATAAAATGAAGGAAAGCTACCTCTAGCTTAACTTAGAAGTGCGGATGAGGGTGTGTGTTTGTAAACATATGGAGTTGTTTGCACACGCACATTCAGACGGGGTGCTTGGTTGCTTTCTATGTTTCTAGTGTGGAGTGCCTGTATTGTGTGAATGCTTGTACTATGTGCCCTATGGAATCAGTGTTGGGGGCACTTTTATGAACTATGATTTGAAGTATTATCACATGGAGTGACCTTTTCCAATGGACACAGTTTGAGCCTGTTTGCCCTGTTACTGTTCACAGAATAATAGTAAGGATGAAGCGTGAGTATGTGTCTTTTTTGCTTCGAGAAACACCCATGGGGAAAGACACCAGTGTGCCTATGATGTTTCATCCGGGAATAAAAGAGCTACACGTGACACTTGGTTGCATTTTGTCCAGTGTCTCAACAACGTGCCATAAAAATAAGGAAACTAGAACAATCTTGGCAAATGTAGCGTGAGAATGTGGCGGATTTAAAAGCTGCGTTTGAATATTCTGAGTACTGCTGTGTGACAGCTATTACTATAGGAATTGGCACCAGCTAAGAAAATGTACAGTTTAATACTTTAGAGCAAATAATTGCTTGGGATGCTTGAAATAGCACAGGAAGTGTGTAGAGTGTTTACTTGACATTTGCTCTATTGAACACTAATACTGAAACAGATTCTTTGACCACAGAGAATGCCAGTGTAGGTGGGGTGGGGGAGACAGGAGAAGGTGGCAGAGAGAAAAAAAAAAACCAGCCAACAGGATTAGATAAAATTTAAAGGGCAAATGAACTTTTGCATATACAGAGAGACCAGAAAAAAATACCCATCAAATAAGCTTCAAATGTGGTTACAAAAAGCAAAGTGCAGATGACACCTGCTAAAAGCTGTCTTCAGCAGGCAGGCGGACACGTGTAGCCCTTGGCTATTCTGGTTTAGTTTTCAAGGTCCTGAGAGCAAGAGGAATGACCTCCCTTTTTTAAAAAAAGAAAAAAAAATGTCTCTTGTTATCTGTTTCATCTGCACATGCTCGCGAACATCTTGTTTTTTTTTTTTTTTTCTTTTAATGACAACTCTGGTGCCCTAATTTCTTCTCAGTGTAGCTCAGAGCTACTAAGGTTTTTCTCTCCCAAATGCTTGTTGGACTCCCAGTCTTTTCTCACCCCTCCTGCATTGTAAATACAGATCTCACCTTAGATGGTGGTGCTGGGGTCTAGGACAGTTTAGTGCAGCTCCTGAATGCAGAGCATTAATTTTATTTTAAAAAAGATTTATTTATTTATTTATTTGAAACAGTTACAGAGAGAGAGAGTGAGTGAGAGAGAGAGAGAGAGTGCGAGCGAGCTTCCATCTACAACGACCAGGGCTGAGCAAGGCTAAAGCCAGGAGCTGCATGACATGGGTAGCAGTGCCCCAAGCACTTGGGCTGTCTTCCACTGCTTTCCCAAGTCATCAGCAAGGAGCTGGTTTGGAAGTGGAGGAGCCAGGACTCGAACCTGGTCCTATATGGGATGCCGGCTCTGCAGGTGGCAGCTTTACCCGCTATACCACAGCGTCGGCCCCTGAGCATTTCTTTTTGCACAAACTGCTTACTGTGCACTGTGATTGAGCTGTGTTTACTGGGAAAAAAATAGGGTATATTTTAGGCTACGGAACCCTCTTTCACTTGTACGTATTTGAGTCAATTATACAGTATCTTTTAGGGAGCTTTAAATGCATATGTTAAAAAATAATTGGCACACGTGATAGGGCCAGGAATGTGAAATTGTGCAATGTTCATGACATTTGTTAAAAGCTTCTTCCTTCTATCTTGTCAACACAAGCCACTTGGAAATAGTTCGCGAACATTTTGAAAACAGCAATCAAAAGTCAAAACTTCACCCTGCCAGGATGGCCCAGCATCCAGGATCCTCAGAAAAGGCAAGGCTGTGTTTACAGCTTTTCCACGGACTTGAGATTTGACCTTGAGTAAATCATGTTTAACTTCGTCTCTGCTTCAGTTGGCTCGGGAAAGATAGGTGTGGCTGTGCATCGCCAGTGGGGAAGGCAGCAACTGAAGTTCACAACCAAAGGACTGGGAAGGAAAGTTTTATCCGGAAAGAGCTGTGGGCATGAATGCAGTCCTCATGTGGGTTCTACTCATAAACAGTCTGGGATCCTGCGGGTTCTCAGTTAAGTGAAGGGCTTTCTTCTGATAGTCTTTGCTCTGTTGCACAGAATTAAAACAGTGAATATTAAATTGTATATTAATATTACATATTATATTATGAATGTTGTATATTGTTTTATGCTATATTCATATTTATTGTATATCATATATATGTGATTTTATCTTTTAATCCCAGAAAACTTTGTGTTTCTATATGTTGCCCTGAAAATTCTACCTGTAAAAGCATTTTTAGTTATAACGCTGCAAGCTGGATTATGATCAGGAAGTAACAAATTTCATTTAAGTTGCAAAGGCATTTAATTTTATGTTGTAATGGAAATTTTTTCTTTAATTTTTATTGAAGCCAGGGCTGGGTCAAGGCCAAAGCCAGGAGCCAGGAACTCCATTTTTGTCTCCCCACCTGGGTGGCAGGGGCCCAAGCACAGGGGCTTCATCTGCTGCCTGTCAGAAGCAGAGGCTCCCATGCACCAGCTTAATCTGCTGTGCTGCAATGCCCATCACATATAAAGGAAATTTTAACTTATTGTTAAGAGTTTCTTTTTGGGGTCAGCATTTTGGTATAGTGGGTTAAGCCACCACCTGCGACATTGGCATGGATGTGGGCTCTAGTCCTGGCTGCTCCACTTTCAAGCCAGCTCCCTGCTAATGTGCCTGGGAGAAGCAGTGGGAGATGCCCCAAGTACTTGGGCCCTTGCACCCATGTGGGAGACCTGGAAGAAGCTCCAGGCCCCTGGCGCTGGGCTGGCACAGCCCTGGCCATTGCAGCCATTTGGGAAGTGAACCAGCTGATGAAAGATTCTCTTTCTCTCTCTCTGTAAGTCTACCTTTCAAATAAATAAAAAAATAAGTCTTTAAAAACTTTTAAAAAGTTTATTTCTTTTTTTAGCCAGTTGCTACCTCTGAGGTCATCTAAGTGGTTTTTCACTCATTGGGGAAGAAAGGAAGCGTAATCAGTATTTGTTGAGTACCTACTATGTGCACCAAACACATTGCTAAGCCAAATCTGTGATTTACATTCCAAGGGGCATTTTCCTTCCCTCCTGTGTCAGGGCCTCAGTGGGAGGGCCTGAGTCCGAAAGGAGTAAATGAAAAATAACTGTTGCAATAAAGAATTAGAGGGACGGGCTTTTTAGTTAGTGGCACCCAAAGCTGAACATTGTAACCGGATGCGCCTGTGAGATCTCTGTGGGCGAGCAGTTGATACGTCTGCCCGGCTCCCAGGCCTCCCCGCTGGTGACACAGCTGGATTGCCACACAGTGCTGAACCACATCACCCTGCTTCAGTCCTTTCAGTTATTGCCTCATTTGAGGTGCACTGTTGCAAAGAGTGGGTAGGCAGAGTTGCAGTGCCTGAAATGGGAGGAAAAGAATACGGGCTTTGGAGGTTACTTAGAGCTGGGCTCCTGTGCCCGGATGCAGTAAATAGAAAGCGGAAGCAAGCCTGAGAAGGCGTATTCATGTAACACGGTATCCATGAGCTGCTTTTTCTGGGCTCTCCCACCAGCTGTTACTGATTCCTGGCTAACCCCACAGGAAGGCTCCTTCTGAAGTTCCTCTCTGGCTGCTTTGCAGCGCATATACATGCACCTCGGGAGAGCGGGTGTGAGGGAGGACAGAGATCATAGTGCCTTGTGACCAGATACTTTGTGCAGCAAAGCCTGGTGTTGTGGTGCAGGGGATCCAGCTGCCACCTGCCATGCTGGCATCCAGGATGGGTGTCGTTTGGAGCCCTAGCTGCTCCACTTTCAATGTAGCTCCCTGCTAAAGAGCCTGGGAAAGCAGTGGAGGATGGCTGAAGTGCTTGGGCCCCTGCACCCTTGTGGGAGAACCAGATGGAATTCCAGTCTGCTGGCTTCAGCATGGCCCAGCCCTGGCTGTTGCATCCATTTGGGGAGTGAACCAGCAGACGACAGATTTCTCCCTCCCTGCCCCCCACCTCCTGTCATAACTGCCTTTCATAAATAAATAAAAATAAGTCTTTAAAAAAATCCTTCCTCTGTTGCCAGAGGGATGGCAGAAGGACTTGTCTCGGGGTTTCTCAGATATTCACAGTGTTGGGGTTGCTGATGTATCTGCAGAGATCCTCCCAATTGTTTTTTGTTTTCATTTTTACTTTGTTTTGAGAGAGAGAGAGAGCAAGGGAGCTGCTATATACTGATCCACCTTCCAGATTCCTACAAAGGCTGGGACTAGGCTGGACCAAAGCTGGGAGCTGAGAACTCAATCCAGGTCTCCCTAAAGGATGACAGGGACCCAAACATTTGAGCCATCATCTGCCACCTCCCTGGGTCTGCATTGGCAGGAGGTTAGAATCAGGAGCAAGAAGTGGCAATTGAACCCAGGCACTCTGATGTAGAACAGGATTATCTTTTTTTTTTTTTTTTTTAAGATGTATTTTTTTGAAAGGCACAGTTACAGAGAGAGGGGAAGAGAGAAAATCTTCAGTCTGCTGGTTTACTCCTCACATGGCTGCAACAAACAGGGCTGGGCCAGGCTGAAGTCAGGAAGGAGCCAGGAGCCTGGAACTCTATTCAGGTCTCTCATGTGGGTTGCAGGGGCCCAAGTACTTGAACACCTTCTGCTCCTGTCCCAGGAGGATTAGCAGGGAGCTGGCTGAGAAGTGGAGTGGCTGGGACTCCACTTGTGCTTGCCCTCGTGTGGAATGCAGGTGTTGCAGGCTTAACCCCCTGTGTCATGAGGCTGGCCCTGGAACATGGTCATTTTTTTAAAAAAGATCTATTTTTATTTATTTGAAAGACAGAGTTACAGAGAGAGATAGAGACAGAGAGAGGTCTTCCATCTCTGGTTCACTCCCCAAATGGCTGCAATGGCTGGAGCTGAGCCGATCCAAAGCCAGAAGCTTCTTCTGGGTCTCCCACGTTGGTGCAGGAGTCCAAGGACTTGGGCCATCTTCCACTGCCTTCCCAGGCCACAGCAGAGAGCTGGATCGGAAGAGGCACAGGAACCAGCATTCATATGGGATGCTGGCACTTCAGGCCAGGGCTTTCACCCACTGTGCCACAGCGCCAGCCTTGGGACATGGTCATCTTAGCCAACATCTTCACTGCTGGGCCAGTTGCCTACCCTATGACTCTCCATTTGGATGGGTTCTAAGAGGCTCTTGGGAGTAGCCTGGGAAGTATGACAGCACCTTAACTGTCCCGAGCAGTGAGGGCTGAATTGGCAGAAGAAGTTCTGGATGGTGGGGAAGCAGGTGCCACATTTTCTGAAACCACTACCCAAACATGGATGATTGTGCCTGCTGCTCAGTTGTACACAGGTCTCCCAGAGTTGTGATCTCTCCTGTGGCTCAAATCCCACAACTGCACTCACCACCTCTCTGCCTCCTTCTCCATCTGAAGAGTGGGGGGTTATAGTTAAGGATAACTCAGTCGGTCAGCGCTGCGGCTCACTAGGCTAATCCTCCGCCTGCGGCGCCAGTAACCCGGGTTCTAGTCCCGGTTGGAGCGCGGGATTCTGTCCCGGTTTCTCCTCTTCCAGTCCAGCTCTCTGTTGTGGCCCAGGAAGACAGTGGAGGATGGCCCAAGTGCTTGGGCCCTGCACCCACATGGGAGACCAGGAGGAAGCACCTGACTCCTGGCTTCGGATTGGCGCAGCGTGCCGGCCATAGTGGCCATTTGGGGGTGAACCAATGGAAGGAAGACCTTTCTGTCTGTCTCTCACTAACTCTGCCTGTCAAAAAAAAAAAAAAAAAAAAAAAAAAAAAAAAGGATAACTCATTCAATCCATAGGAGTAAGACTCAGAGAAGAGCTTCGGGCATCCAGTAAATTCTGTGTACGTTTTCCCTGCATTGTTGCGTTCTTGCTCCTTTGCAGTTGTCTATTTCTGTGGCATCTAGGGCAAGATTCCAGGTGGAAGGCGGGCGGAGGCACTGGTGAGAGGGAGACCTGGGGCTGCGGGGTGTGGGGCAGAACCTGGTTTCTTCCCTGGGTCTCAGACTTCACCTGCACTCAGCATGTCTATTTCTGACCACTAGACTTGGCTCCTTTTCTTTCTCTCCCTCCTTCCTTCCACTGGGGCCTGCTTGCCCCATAGTTCCTGCCCTGTGGGAGCCTCCCCTTCTGCGTTACAGAAGCCACTTGTCCCAATCCTAGCTGATAGGGCCCTCAATTCTTGTCTGCCCGGCCCATTTGCTCACGTCCTTCATTGTTTTGTTTTATCACATGGATGTGTCTTGTTTCCTGGTCAGCCTTTGCCTGCTGTCAGCATCCAGGTGGTGTAGCAGCAGAAACAAGGGCCAAGGAAGGGAGAACCCAGTGTCTTAGGCAGCCCTTCTCTCTCTCTGATAAACCCAGAGGAGCTCAGCAGCCCAGGAGCCTTCTTAGGCTACATGAGCATCTAGAGTAAGCTGCCTCTCCATTTGCCCTTGCAGCTGCCTGGTGCCAGAGCAGAAGATGGTGAATAATTGCATGTCACGTGACACACAGCGGGGTGGCCATCCAGCCTTAAGTTGCTCAGCCGGGGCTTCAGTCCTCTTTGTGCCCAGTAGCACCTTTGCTCAGGAATGGAGGAAGCCATCTCTGATGAATTTTTCCTTTTCAGTGAGCAGAAATTTTGATCTTTCATCGTCTGCCTTCGTGAGCACATTTGGTTAAAATTTATGTTGAGTCATTTGTCTGTGAAGAAAGATTTTCTGTGCTAAAAAGTAACATAAATAATGTCACAGACTAATAAATGTTAAAAGTAAGAAAGGGAACGTGTTTCTAAGTACGTTAGAAGTCCCTGTGTGCATGGGAGCTATATATTTTATGCACATGGTAATATATAATTATATAACATGTAATTATTTCAGCCTTCATTTATTCACTGAGTAATTTATTGATTGTTTTTGAAGTTTTCTGTGAGCACTTAAGAGACTTAAGCCCATATTTCTTCGTTAAACTTTATAATTTGCACTTGTCTTACTCAGATGTCCCGTCTGAACACAATGTTCTGAATCCAGATTTTTTTTCTTGTATATTAAGAGAATTGATCGACACGGTGGTTGAAATTTTCATCACCAAATCTCGCTTTGGAGTTATTTGCATATTTCATTTACCCTTCTTCCGTACTAACTCTGTCTGGATCCCACATTAATCATGATTTTACAGACATTTGGCAATTTGAAACAGTTATGAAGGATTCTGAATTTGTCAGTCCCACCTTACATAATTGACTTGATGTACCAGGGATGGAGGGAGGGACAGAGAGAAATGAGACTTGGCGGCTTACTTAGGTTTGTCATCGTCTGTGCACACTTGTAACAACAGAAGCATGACTTCAGAATTGAGAAGACTTTTTGGTATGAACTCACTATTTTTTTTTTTTTTTCAAACTGTTTACTCCTCTCTGGAGAAAAAAAGAAAACATTTTCTAACAGTTGTTGTACTAATTCAGACCAAAGAGGGAGTGTGTTCAGTGACTCATAACACTCCATATGGCTTGAACTCTTGGGAGGCCCACCTGCAGTGGGTCCCTGTTAGGAACTGATTCCCTGTCACATGTCATGGGGTTGAAGAGGTCTCAGTGATTTGAATTTCAAAGGGATAATTGGCATCCCGCTCAGAGAAGAGTGTGCTACCTGGCATTTGGTTTAGTAGTGCCTCTGAGAAATACAAGAAAGTATCTCCCCACTTGGGGGCAGAACTGGGAGTCCCCCTGGCTGCTTCTAGTTCACAGGGCTTCTTCTGCATTACGTGGTTGAGTTGCCTGTGAATACCCAAAGGAAAATGTTTGTGGGCATTGTGGGGCGGGGGCCTTGAAGGGCTGGGAGGGAAGAGGGTAGAGGAATTTCAGCTTTTATTGAGCAAATATGTACCAGTTATTCTTGCCACAGGTGTTTGCTCCTTGTGTCTTTGGAACTAAATGGATTGAAGCGGTCTGTGTTGGTTGAGCCTTTGGTGTTAGAAATTCAATTTTCTCTTAGGCTTTCCTCTGATGCTCTTTTTGCCTCTCTCCTGGTTTTCCAAAATGATGCAGGAAAATGTTGACCTAAGAGGAGTCAACTCGTAGGAAGATGCTTTGCTCCCTTATCTGGGCATAAATATTGGTGAAGGAGAGAAATGAGGAAGTAGGTGCTGGCTAAATACGCACACGGGTGCGAGTGATTACGGTGACCTTACTGACTAGCAAGGGAGAAAAGGAGCTGGCAACTATTTTCCCAGGGTATTTCAACCTAGATGGTTTTTCCTGAATTTGGATTCAGAGTCAGAAACTCAGCTGAGCTGTTTTTTGTTCCGTCTGAACAAATTCGCCCCGGATTGAATGGAAGAGTGCTTCCTAACTCCCCGTACCCTCAGCAGTGAGTCACGTCCGCATCAGGGAGAGGTGTGCGAGCCGTCCATCGCTGGGTGCAGTTCATGCCTTCTCTCTGGATGTTTTGACTCCTGAAGAAAGTCACGGTAACCAATTAACAATCACGCTCCTTCGGAATGAAAACGTGCAGAAGAGCAGTAATAAACAGCAATTCTGGAGCCTCAGTGAACACAGAAAACTGAGCTTCTGCGTTTATCGGGGAGGCCAGTGTCCCACGTACACAGCAAGATATGGCTTTTAAAGCAGCGGTAGGGAGTGTATGAGGCCTGCAGAATCATTTGGCCTGGCCCTGCAAGGCAACCACAGGTGGGACTTGAACTTCAGGACATCTGTGACAGGTTGATTTTGGGTGGATCATTTTGTGTGGCTTGCAAATGAGGTATGACTTCTTTTTTTTTTTTTTTTTTTGACAGGCAGAGTTAGACAGTGAGAGAGAGAGAGACAGAGAGAAAGGTCTTCCTCCCGTTGGTTCACCCCCCCAATTGGCCGCTACGGCCAGCGCGCTGCGCCAATCCGAAGCCAGGAGCCAGGTGCTTCCTCCTGGTCTCCCATGCAGGTGCAGGGCCCAAGCACTTGGGCCATCCTCCACTGTCTTCCCGGGCCACAGCAGAGAGCTGGACTGGAAGAGGAGAAACTGGGACAGAATCCAGTGCTCTAACCTGGACTAGAACCCAGGGTACTGGTGCCACAGGTGGAGGATTAGCCAAGTGAGCTACAGTGCTGGCCAAAGGTATGACTTCTTGGGGGGAAAAAAAGTTCTGCATCCCTGAAATGTTTAAAGCAAAAAAAAACAAGTTTTTTTTTTTTTTCATTTTAATTTTTCAGGAGATTGTATTGTAAAACCATATAGCCCTTCTCATTCTTCAAAACTTACCAAATGTTTATTTTTAGTCATCCGACCTAGTTAGCAGGTTTAATATTAAAAGGAAGTTGTAGTAGTTCTTCGGGAAACTCACGTGGGGCTGGACTTCTCCACTTCCTGTGTCTTTGTGGTGGGGCTGGGAGTGGCGGCTGGGCCCTGGGCACGGGAGGACCCACAGGGCCCTCCGACCAAGTTCCCCTTGTGTCCCACACTCCCTGTACCATCCAGGCTCCAGGGGCTGTCCAATGGGCGTTTGGAGATCTGAGCAAGGTTGTAAATGGACAGCTCCAGTGGCTGGCTTTCCCCCTGCTCAGGGGTCGCTTGCTCTGGTTGTGTATGTAGCTGCTTATTCTGGATGAATGAGCTCTGTGGTCATCTCCCAGGGGCAGACACTGGGTTTGATTAATGGCCATTGCCATGTAAGATTCTATAGCACTTCCTTTGCACATGTATTTAAAAGAAAACTCGGGTGCCCACACACTCTGAAATAAGCCTCAGGCTTTGGGGTTCCTCCTAATCAAAAAGACACCTAAAGAAGTCTCTTGAAGCTTGCATGCATTTTGTCTTAACTCGTTCTGAAGAACTGGGGCTAGTAAGTTTTTTGCTGCCTCGCCCGTTTTGGTTCCTCATGAAGTTTGTCCATATTTAGACAAACCACTCAGTTTCAAGGCAGTGCTTGAGATAATGAAGTGCTCGCCTTACCTGGTTGGAAGAACTGATTTTGCCACACTTCCCGTCTGGAGCCTTGTGAGTCAGACAGAGGCCAAGACTGAAATGCTATTAACATGAGAAAAATCTTTTGAACATGAAGTCATCGTGCTTGAGGTTACTTTGAACTTTCCTCACGGCTTCTTTTCTGATCTCTGCTAGAATCAACATGCTGTCGTTTTATGCTAAGACACACAGTGGAGTAAAAATGGACATGAACTTGAAATTGCACGATAGCCCAGAACCTTCAGCTTGTACAAATTTTATGCTGTACTAAACGCTTAGTGAAGTGATTTGGCTCCTGAGCTATTTTTTAATGGCTTTGTGGTTCAGGAATTTTTGAAAAGTCAGATTCTTTGCAATTTAAATTTCCTTCTAAAGCAAGGAAGTACACTATGTTATTAATTTAAATATTATATATATATGCTTATAAACTAAAATTGTGTAATTTTCTTCGTGCTCCTGAGCCTCTTTTCTGAATAAATATTGGAACTTCTGTTGAATGCAGGGAATTTGTCCAGAAAAGCTTATGGAAATTTAGCCTGCACAGGGGAGTTTGCTAGACTTATAAATAAAAGGTTTAACTGAAAGGGTGATACATAACACGATTTCATTTTATTTATAGCAAATTATATTTGAGTTTTGCCTCTTTGTCATGCTTTTAGGCTTAATAATTGTAACTTCCTTTTTGTAACTCATCTATAGTCCTAAGTTATGTGGAAGCTAACTGTGGGTAATTGAACTCATTTCAACTACACCAAGATAGATTGTTTTTTTAAAGGATCACAAAATATTTCTCTGATAAAGTGAAAGTGACCCCAGAGTTGGTACCTGCATTTTTTAAAATTTATTTTATTTATTTGAAAAGCAGAATAACAGAGGAGGGAGAAAACAGAAAGAGATCTCCCATCTGCTGGTTCATTCCCCAAAGGGCCACAAAGGCTGGGGCTGAGCCAAGCTGAAGCCAGGAGCCAGGAGCTCCATCTGGTTCTCCCACATGGACCTGCAATCTTAAAGAAACTAGTAATGTAGTACATTCGTCTGTCTCTGGAAGCAATGATCTCTCCCATCGAAAAATGACTGAAGAAGTTAAATAACTGAAGAAGCAAAAGTTTAGGATTTTTAGTTGAAATGATTTGTCGGTCATGACAATGACTTTATCCTTCACGGAATCCTCCTTAATTTCCAGGAAGTCTGCATAATTGTTTATAGGAATGTAGTCTGAAATAGTTTAAGTATAGCCTACCTACAGTAGGCTACCTATAGTACTTAAAGACAGCGTTGCTTAACTCACATTCAGTGTTGTACCATGTGTGTGTGCGCGTGCTTCATTTTTTTTAAAGGTTAATTTATCTGAAAGGCAGATTACAGCAAGACAGAGGCAGAGAGAAAGATCTTCCATCTGCTGGTTCACTCTGCAAATGTCTGGAGCTAGGCCTATCTGAAGCCAGGAGTCAGGAGCTTCCTTCACCCCACCCTCCGCACTTGGGCCATCCTCTGCTGCCTTCCCAGGGCATAGCAGAGAGCTGGATTGGAAGTGGAGCAGCCAGGTCTTGAATCAGTGCCTATATGGAATGCCTGCACCGCAGGTGGTGGCTTTATCTGCTGTGTCACAGTACTGGCCCTGTGTGTTTAATTAAGCATAGCATCTTTTGGAGCAAAGTGGGCATCTGGTATTACTACTAACACTTGATGCCCAGAGTGAGCAAAGCAACAAATCTAGATACTTCCAGAAGTTCATGGTTAAGTGGACTTTTAAATGATAAGTTTATTTTGATGCAAAAAAAAAATGTTTAAATCCATGCATACTTTTTTCACAATATACATTCTTTGAGAAGATACCCCCCTCCAATATGTGTGGATTGCAAAACATTTTTTGCACCTAAAGACACTTTATTTAATTTTTAATTTTTATTTTTTTAAAGATATATTTATTTATTTGAAAGTCAGAGTTAAACAGAGAGAGGAGAGGCAGAGAGAGAGAGAGAGAGAGGGAGGTCTTCCATCTGCTGGTTCATTCCCCAATTGGCCACAACGGCCAGAGCTGCGCCAATCCGAAGCCAGGAGCCAGGAGCTTCTTCTAGGTCTCCCATGTGGGTGCAGGGACCCAAGGACTTGGGCCATCTTGTACTGCTTTCCCAGGCCAGAGAGCTGGATCAGAAGTGGAGCAGTCAGGTCTCGAACAGGCGCCCATGTGGGATGCTGGCACTTCAGGCCAGGGCATTAACCCGCTGCGCCACAGTGCCAGGCCCGAAAAGAAACTTTAAAAAT